>NW_006911342.1:0-135538 GCF_000523455.1 Bipolaris oryzae ATCC 44560 | reverse complement strand
AGCTGCCGGTGCTCCTCCACCACCTCCTCCAGCTGCTGGCGCTCCTCCACCACCACCTGCCGCTGGTGCTCCTCCTCCACCTCCGCCAGTCGATGGCACTGCTCCTCCTCCACCTCCGCCAGTCGATGGTACTGCTCCTCCTCCACCTCCTCCCGCTCGCATCTAGGTGGCATTCACCCTTCACTACCACTCGGGGACCATCATGTCAACGCGATACGATGTCCTTGACGAAAATCTCAATTTGCAATGACGAGGTTGGACCATCAATCTGGATCTAGGTCAGTGGTCATTTTGGGCTAGGATTTTGTAGTAGGGGCGGATAAATTGGGGCTGTTATGACTATGATGTATCTGGCTCGAGACTAGATTATACCAATGAATTTCCTTCGTTTATGAAGCTATCGCAGATGCGAATGCTATCTTGTATGACCACGAATTCTTTCGCTTAGTACGAATCTGTTTAGAAAATAAAAAACGTACATATTCACTTTGGTTCTTGAGTGGCTGGATGGTCTGTACGTGTATGGTAACGTATGCTAATTATGCTATAACTACGCTTAATCTTGATCTCCTATGGACATTCATGAAGTCACCACTGTTCTCCACATTTTCCCCCGCTGAACTACAATCCTTGTCTTGTGGATCATATTACCGATTTTAAACCCACCCCCCCCCCCATGAGGCACATGAGTCATTTTCCTTTCCCAATCTTTGCCTTACTCAATCTGTCGAGCACTCACTACTAGACAACTCTCAGGTGGGAGTTGGAAGAAGCGGGAAGTGAAAAGACGATACCCACCACTCCACCTTTTTTGCCCCAGCCTGGAGTTTCACTTCCTGCAAGCATTGGGATGGGGCGCTAATGCTAAAGCCGACCGGCATTGCGGAGAAAGGAGATTTTTAACCTATTATGCAGGCACGGCCCGGCAGAGTTGGCGGCTTTTTATCATCTCGCCAATCACAGTGCAAATCGACCCCAATTCCCATGCGGGAAATGACGAATGGAAATTTATTGTAACAAGAGCTCCATTTACGCTCGACACAAGCTTGAATTCGTGCATCGTGGGAAATGGCGATCGATGGCTTGGCGTCACGATATGTGGGGTTCGGAATGATGATAGAGACATGTTGTGCAGTGATGGGTAGACGATGTGTTTGGAGCCTTTTTGTACAATACCTCAGTTTGGTACAGTTCAGTGTCAATGTGACCTTATTCATTACTTCAACTGACTGGTACTCATCCAGCAGACGAAATCGTCGTTTTTCCCGGTGCATTTCATGTTGATTTTGTCTTGGCAATGGCGTCACTTGAACCTTGTGAATAGCAATGCACAAAACGCATCTCTGTATATTGATATGAGCTCATAACCCACCATATGTATATACATCACGCCTTATATCACCTCACTACGCAAAGAACCACCGTCTAGATTCGATCGGCCTATCCCGCCTTTTGGTTCAACAAAAAAGGCTAAACCGGCCTGTCGCAATAGTTTAGGGCGCACCTCCTCCCCAAATTTTAGATTGAAGGTGCAGTGATCTCGATGTTAATTCTCCGCGCAAAGGAGCACTCTCCCTTCTGTATTAGTTGCTATACAGCAATGAAGAGGCAATTGCCGAGGGGCTTGAGCAAACGCTTAGTTACCAATCCTTTTCCACCGTGTCCACCATTGCTCGTCTCTGATAATGGTTGTACAAAGACCCTCAATCTAGCCTCCTACCTCGACCCCGTTTGCAATTGATTGATGCCTAATTGCAGTAGCCTGGTACAGCATCCCCAACAGAACATTTTCACAACGTCATTTGCTTTCAAAAAGGCACATCGGCGAGCGATTCCGGCAAAAAGGCCAATTTACTCAAGTCTGAGCTTGATGGACTCATCAATCACGACATCTTGGATACCACACCTGCGATATTAGCCTTTCATCTATACAGCCTTGCTTTTGGACAGATCGACGTGAAAGCACTTTACACTGGGCGACTGGCACCCAGGAACATGACTTTCCTGAGTACCTTTGCCAAAATGCATACGCGATGAAAGACATATAAAGAGCACCATCTCAGTACCATCTTTTTCTTCACCACCATCAAGCTTCTCCAGCCATCTCTACTATAATCTAGCTTCTACTGCAACTATTGTCTCGATCCTCAACCATGAAGTTCGCAACTATCCTCTTCCTGGCCACCAGGTACATCCCTACCACCTTGCCCCTCCCCCCAAAAAATCCTATCCACTAACACCACCCAGCGCCCTCGCCGCCCCCGTCATCGAGCGCCAAGTTTCTCCCCCGACCGGCCTCCCGCCCCGTCCAACAGGTGTCCGACCAACTCCTTCGGGTCCCCCCGGCGGCACTCCCCCTGCCTTCCCAACCGGCTTCCCACCACGCCCTACAGGCCCCGTGCCTACAGGCTTTCCTCCTCGCCCGACTGGCGGCTTCCCCGGCGGTGGTGCACCTTCATTCCCCCCGCCAGGCGGCGTGCCTTCGTTCCCGCCGGGCGGCTTTCCTGGATTCCCTACTGGCGGGGCTCCGCCGAGACCTACGGGCGCGCCCCCTGCTTTTCGTAAGTTATTCTTTTTTTCTTTTGTCAAAGGTTGAGCATGGGGGATAGAGTAGGCTGATTTCTTGGGTAGCATCGATTCCGCCTAGGCCGTCGGCTGTTGCGCCGCCCCAGTAGATGGGTATTTGGAATTGGTGAGGGATGGGTTGGGGTGATATGATTAGGGGGTTTGGGGGTTTTGTAAATATGTTGTAGGGTAGGGTATAGGTGACTTTGTTGTTGAGGTGAAATACATGGGGTTTTTATACTTTGATTGCTTTGTCGAAGTGTGTGCACATTCAGTGTTCTTTTCTTCAGTATCTTGAAAGCCCTGGATGGACTTCTTGTTACGATGATGTTGTTCGAATCTTCTTTTCGGAGTCACCTTGAAACGCTTACAGTATCCCTAGTGTTACATTTGTAAAGGATCTTAATCTCAAATTGGAAGGCGGCTTTTCAAACGACATACACGGCATCCGAAACTACAGTCTTCATCTACTTTTGGACATTACACATTTCCGAAAGCTGTAACATGCCTGTGCGTGCGTCTTGGGGCCCTGGACTGCGTGAAACTGTGCCATTATAGTGCTACGTAGGGGTGTCACTGAAGATTCTTTGATCTTTTCGGTTTGGAGGAAGAAGCTACTCCAACTCATCTGCTCATCGTTAGTGTTTTGCACCATCCGGTACTTAATTGACGAAGTATAGGCTAGTCAAAGGTTGATGGCGAGATGGGGAGGGCTATTGACGTGCTGCTACATGGAATCACCTTTCTATACTGTCCCTTCCCTACTACCGAATTCTTGGCCTTCAACCCGGAGAAACGGATATACTTACGTAGTAAATTCTGGTCATCTATGCAGCTCCATATGTAGTCATCTTCCCTGCAGTGCACGGAATATGGCGAGGCTCTCTCGCCATCCGCTTCACTATTTGCTGTCGTTACTGCCCTAGTCAATGCACATTTCCTTACCTCGAGCTCCGATTGGAGTCTGCTCGGGCAAAAAGCACAAGTATACTAAGGCCCCTGGTGAAACTGCCAAGCATGGTATAACAACTCTGATGGCCGTAACGCGGCCACTTGGCGCTGCATCGGGCTAAATTCTGGAAAGCTGTGATGGTACTACATATTGCCACCACATGGCGTGATGGTGCGACTTGCTTTACAAGGGTCAGGATGTTCGTCCGGTTAGAGTTGGAGTACATGTGCAGATGAAGCGGGGTTGGCAGGCAAGGCGGGGGCGGGAGGCAGCGGGGTCGTTGGTGCTACATACTTTAGATGGACAATAAGACGGCAGTCGACTTTGTTGAATTCATACTCGAGAATCCTTGATTTATTTTCATGTGAAGACTGTTGACGACGAAAGGTGGTTTGACAAGACAAGAATTAGCTTTGCCGCCTACATATCTGTGAGGAGACACACTTACTAGCTCACGTGAAAACTTGGCAAACTTCAAGTTGGAGAATCATCAAGTCCATCAGAAAAACTGAAACAGAGACAATCGGTGAATATTAGAAGCAGAGTAAACCAACTCTTTTTCGTCGGTTCTCAGAGTTTGTATCCCTAGTAAGTAGTCTTCACAAGTCTCGCTGAAGTGCACCTACAAACCTCGAGACATTGTCAGGCGTAGTTATCGGTTAATAACAAGAGAGGTTTATTTTGAACAAAGTAGCTGGTTTTTTCGTTCAATGGTCAATCCTTTGCCGCTCATATTTGCAGTGTGTGGCATGAACAAGGCGTGAGTACATGTCATGCTGTTCGTGATGTGCGTGACTGCTTTCTGCTCAAGTAAACCAAATCACATCCCGTGATAGTAGCTGTAGCAAGACATTTACGTTAAAAAAATATCACACGAGCATGGGCTCACCATTGTGGCTTCTGAAGTGTACCAAACATACCAAATAACATCGGATCCTACGGAGGAGGCGCAGCTGATGGCTCAGCCTCCATGGCACTTCCCCACCTTTCGCTAGGATCTCACGATGCCCAGAACAGGCCACCAATCGAAGATGGACGCCACATGCAAAGAACATCAGCTCGAGAATAAATATAGCGATCGTTCCTCGCTTACTTGACCAATGGAGAGTCAGCTGACCGCAATGCAGCAGTGAATGAGGATTGGAAATATGAGCAGACACTAGCCCATTTTGGCAATAACTTGATACTATACCAGATGCGCTGGCAAAGATGATGTTGCAAGCATCAGCTATATGGCAAGGCTAGCCATTCAGAAAGCGGTCTGCTTGACCGCTTCCCATACGCCCTTCAGAGTAATACGGTATACAGCCTCCACCAAAAGTGAAACGTTACAAGAATGATGGCGCACTAAGAAGGTGACTGACACGAGAGAAAGAAAAAAAGGTGAGCTGAGCTGAGCGCAGCTGTGGGTAGACTACCAACTCTGCTGACTGCTATTCTTGCGGTGTAACATTGAGGCATTGCTAAGGCAAAGCCATCGATGGATTTCCAAGATGTCACACCGAGGCTGCATGAACAGAAAGAAGTATAAGAGAGACAGCTTCTGCGTTGAACAGAGAATCATCACAACACATTCCAACCCAGCTTCTACAACAAGAACAACTTTCTTACCATCTTCCATTTCCAATCTCCCAATCCTCTCTCTTCAACTTTTCATCAAACGCCACTTCCAACCATCAAAATGAAGGCCTCCATGATCATCTCTTCCGCTGCTCTCTTCTTCGCCGGCGCTCTCGCCGCCCCAGCGACCGCTCGCTCCGCTCCCATCAATTTCACCGTTCAACTCGCCAACGACCTCTCTGGCAAGAACGCCAACGCTGATGTCCCCGTCAACGGCGGAGCCCGCACATTCGGTCAACTCTTCGGTGCCGCTTTTGGCCCCAAGGTCCTTGCTACCTCGCTCCAGGCCGTGAGCCCCGGTGCAGGCGGCAACAACGTGCACTGCGTCATCATCAACCCTGCCGCCCCAGCCTATGGAGTGGTCCTCAACTCCTGGAACACTTTTGTCGATCTCGATGGCAACGTCCAAAAGGCTGTTGAGACAGATGTTACTGCTTTCACTATCGAGTGCTTCTTGTAAATGAATGGTTCTGTGATGGAGCATAGAGATAGAGGCTGGTGATGATCTTCGAGGACATTCCTTTTGAGCAGCATTTGTTTTGCATAGCGCTTTGGTGTTTTTTGTCTTTTGTTCCGAATATTTACATTCCTTGGATGTTTATTAGAATTACTAGTAGTTAATATCATTCCCTGACGAGTTTCTGCAGGACTCGTCTACATGATTTCTGGTCAGTTCCTTGGATTTTGTGAAAGACGAGCATCTAAGAAACTAGTGAAGCTAACATACCAAATTGTAAGACGAAGGCAACCCTCTCCAGCAGGTAAGACTCTCCCTACTTTCCACTATCCTTCTTCAATAGCTATTCATATTGCGAGAAACCTACTGGCATAACCAACCCATTAGATTGACATTAAATATCGTGAACGCGGATATCAGTAACCAGAGCGATACTGTGAGAAACGGGTAATGCGTCTTGTATCAACAGTGTGTGCTTCAGTGAAGCAAAGGGTAGTTAAATATTTACTGAAGAAGAGGATACAAGTTACAAAAGCAAGAAATAGTCACAAGAACTAGACTCTACTATGGTTTTCGAAGTACGTTATGCATTGCAGCTGGCTGCAGGGTCATACCATGGCTTCAACATCAGAGTAAGCTTAGCCAGAGCAAACACCAGCCTTCTGGGGCTCGCAACCACCAGCACAACCAGTATACATCTGGCACTTGACCTTTGCGTCAGAGCAGACGTTTCTTAGAGTAGCAGTGTCGCCGTAGTTGCTGTTGATACCGGCCAACTCATTTCCTTTGACAGCAGTAACACCCTCGATGTAAACGTTACGCTTGCATTGCGTGGAGCACTATTATACTAATCAGTCGTAGCTCTGTTAGGCTTTTCAATAGATCGAAAAGACTTACGTTTCCGCAAGAGCGGTAAAGCTTGCCGTAGTCGTTGACGTAAAAGTTAATGATGTTAACGGTACCACATCCGTTGTGCTGGACAACCTTGTCTGAGGCGTGGTAGGCACCGCCACCGATAATCCAAGATTCTTTGCCTGGCTTGTCCGACTTGATTGAGATGGCGTCCTCACAGACGTCCTCAAACCAGACATACTCGAGACGGCAATGGCCCTGGCAATGGACACCCTCAGCCTAAAACAAATTAATTATTATCCTCTCTGCTGTTCCTCTCACACGAGACTCACCTGGTTCTTGCCAATGATTACGTTGCGGAGAGTCGCGCCCTCCTTCAGCAAGAATACAGCGTCTGAAGCACCTCCCTCTGTCTGACCAGAGCAGGCACCGCTACCGCGATCATATCTATACCATTGCCCGTCAAAGGTCTGGCCAGCCGCGATCTCGATGACCTTGCTGTTGGTCTTGGTGCCGACAGCGGCAGGTACACCTCCAGTGTATCCATTGCAGGCGAAAGCAGTAGGAAGGAGGGCCGTAACGGCAACGACGAGTCGGGCAAATTCCATGTTAAAAATGAGGTCGAGATATGGTCAGCTTGTTAATCCAGAAATTGAATGAACCCGTTGTTAACGGAGGGTGTCATGAAGGCTTTAAAAGTAAACTGGCTATGCTAAGGACTGAAAGCCTTAACCGGTAGGTCTTGATTCGCATTCCCAAGTAGTTGAACATCGCTCTGCCACCTTCCTACCTCATCTTCGCCAGACCTACTGTTGAGGCCTCCTCAAGACCTCTAGTCTATCCATCTTACCAGATCAGGAGCCCCGCCCTTTGTTTCCCCATAGCTCATTCGCGGAACTCCACATGGTTACCGTACTCGCTTGGCAGTGGATTCTCCGCCCGACGCTACAGTGCTGCCAAGAGAACGACTGATCTTAGGGGTTGCATTCCAAGACATGCACACCACAGAACACAAACGCAAGGCTGAATGCTGTGAACATTCCAACACCCTATCTTCGGACAATTTAATCCGCCAACCGCCGTTTTACCGCTTTGCATATTCATGCATATAATTCAAGTAGGTTTCTACAAGAGGAGGTTGAAGGATGCTACAATACTACAGACGTCTTGGACATCGTCAAAGCAAGAGAAAAGGTTGGCGGGTTCCGAAACGGTACATATTGTACCTTTGCAAACACGGACGACTATCGTAATTACTAACTGTGCTGCACACAAAAATGATTGGCTAAAGTTCATAACTCAACTCAACTCAGTCGTTTTTTCTTAAGCGAAGAGTTCTGGAATACGCAGATCGGGCTTGCGCGAATATCTGATCCACTTGCGCCAAAACCAGCTATTGGCTAGCACTGCTTTGACATATTCGCATGTGGGTATATTAGGTATCTCTCGGCTCTGTAAATCAAGGCCTGTAGGGATAATCATGATACAGAATTCATACACGCATGTAGTAGTCAATATTATAGGCGTGATAGCACTTTGTAGGAGTACAACTAATATGATGGAGAATCTCGCACCATATGACCAAAACATCATATTCTTTTCCAAAACTTCATTATGAGATATACAAATCGCATGTGGCTTCTCCTTTATGGAATGGCATGAGCAATCCCTAATCACGTCACATGACTTTCTTCACTAAGCGATATCAATCCTACAGTCTTGAGCAATGAGATTGGTCCGCGGAGGAGATAATACAATCAATGTATCTGCACAATGCCACCGACTCATTCGTGTCGATCTCAACCCCACCTTTTGGCGCCCCCTCATACCACGTGGCGGCTGTCTCAGTGGTGGACAGAAGGGTGACTAGCACTATGGGGTGCATTTTAGGGTGCATCGTGACTTGCGTACAGCTCATTGCATTAGCTTCGAGTACCCCAGGTTTCGGAGAAAATGTGCCAAATGCTTGGGCAAAGACGGAACAATATCGAGGTTCCCCGAAATTTCCACGAATAAGCAAGCGGACAACTATCATTGATGCATATCTGATCACATCGTCCCTACACCATAGTTTAGATCTTCGAACAATGGGTGCCTCAGCTCTTACAGGTCGATTGACTGATGGTCAAACTCAGCCTTTTTGGGCCAGACTTGGAAACTGCGGCCTGTTCACACATAGTTCGATAAGTAGTGCATGCGATCTCCAGTGACCCTGATCCGGATTAGCAGGTAAGATAAATGCAACATGTTCCCAACAAGGGTTTTACGAGCAAACAGCTATATGATTTTTCTGCACAACTATGTCCGCGATGATGGTGGTCATCGATATAAAGTTGCGGAAAGCAAATACCCGGCGAAGCACCGCCACAAGCGACGCCACATGTCATCTTGACTAAACTCGGGGTCGGATCGACTGTTTCATGTCAACAGACCGATTGGCCTCCATTCGACACTTATGAGTTTAACACAGAGTTGCGTTTTGTATAGGTAGATTGTTCATGAGCTCATAAGTCGTTGTGCCTGGTCGAGACACTGACATCTAGCAAGTCTACATCACTTGGCTATTGCGTAAGTGTCGTTCACTATGATTCATCTACGTCTCTTAAGTACTATCTAGTGGTCTACGGATATACACTCACTGTTCCTCATTTCTTCGGACACTGGCCAATTAGCGTAATATGTCCAACATCGCTAATCCAACGTCTTCATTCGTCACCGATTATCAATTTTCGAGTATAAATTGAGCGTAGACGCAACAACCAGCAATTACTAAAGTTTCACTACAAAGCCAATACACCCGCTGCTTACATGTTACTAGTGTATCTTGTCTTCACCTTTCATTAGGCAACACTTTGTCAGGTCTCTTTCACTCACTTATCCTAAATCCCGTCAGTCTCACTTTCATAACAGCGACGCAAACACGAGTCATAACAACCCCTACCAAAACCCCTGTATATTCGAGGTTTTCACTACCATTCGCCGCGACACTTAAATGGTGCCGCAGTCAAGCCGGATATCCCACCTCCTTAATTCCCCACCTCAACCACATATCGGCCTGAGTATACAACCGCGCGATACCCGAGGTTTTCAGCATGGCGTGTCCAAATATCCGTTCTGAACCCTTTAGTCGTACTCCATCACCAGTGCACATTCAAACAAACACTCCGGATAATGCTTGCATACAACCCGCTGCGCTGGACCCGGCACATAACGGACCCGCACGTCCTCCATCGCCCATGGCAGTCACAGCACCAGCATTGCCCATACACTCAACAACTGCTGTTGGATTTGTAGCCAATCACACTAGACCATCCACCTCACATTCCAACACGGATGACTGCCCCATTTGCCTGGACAGCTATACCACTGAAGTCTGTCTCCAAATTACAGGAATCACAGGATGCAACCACCGCATTGGTGACATGTGTTTGCAAAAAATGCTCGATCACCATCCCGAAGACGAGAAGAAATGCCCGTTGTGTCGCACGGTCTGGATATCCAGCTCTGCCCCCGATATCACTGCACACAATCAAAGTCTTGCTAGGATAAGAGCGATGACAAACATGCTCCTGGGTATGGGCAGAGATGCTTCCAGTTCACGCAATCGAATTCCACCCGAATACATGGCGCACCATATGACAGGCCACAATCGAGATGAGCTACGAACCGACATACATCCATCATCACTGTGGGAGCACCAAGATCAATCTATCCTCATTGACTCGTCAGAGGAAGCAGAAGATGGAGACTCAGACTCAGAAGAAGCTGCTTATGCACTCCAAGTCCGGATCTACGAAGACCTAACGGCCGATATCGCTGATATACGGCGTCGAGCAAATAACCATGGAGCGGATCGGACCAACCGAAACAGACGCCAAGATCGATTGCGGTACGGTCACGAGGAGAACCAGTCTGACGGTGGTGAGACCAACAGAGTAGAGCCTAGAAGAAGGAGAGGAGCCATGTCCGCCAATACACCAGGAGCGAACGCGCTCAACCGCTTCATGAACGCACGCGCATTGAATGCTTTCCGAACCCCCGTGAACGGGACTGCACCCGAAGTCGCGACTAGGGGCGACCGCTTCACCGGCCATGTTATGCGGGGAATAGCGCGTGCACGGGATGAGCCCAGTGCTCGAGACGGGCAGCATCGCGCCACGCCTGGCGAAGGTCAACAACAAAATACCATTTCATCCGCCGTGACACCTGCTTCTCCGCATCCACAGACTCGTGCTCGGCATCCCGGCGCAGATTTCGGAGTGATTAGGTCCGACAGCGTTCTTCCACAACCTCATACTCGTATCTATCATTCATTCCGTACTCCCGAAGCTCGCGCTCAGTACCTAGACGAACGAGAGCGGCTTCTAGATATCCGGTATGCAAACTTGCTAAGGTGGCAGGAAGCGCTTCAAGAGCGCGAGACGAGGGCAGAGAACACGCTTGCACTAGTAACGAGACAAAGGCTTGAGTTGGAAGACTTGATGCGAAGGCAACTAGAGGAATTGGATAGTAGTAGGTAGGATCTCAGAGTACGCGTATGGCGATACGTACGTAGCAGCCAAGGCGATAAGGAAAACCCACCTGATCATATTCAACTCTACGATAATACCATTAAATATCGATAGCAAATACATACATAACCTAAAAATAAATCTCCCACGCATCCATCACGCACACACCCCAAAGAAAACAAAATCACACAGCCTCCCCCAGCAGACCAGTATCCTCGACAACAAATCCCAGAAAATCCCCCGCTAAGATTCCCCAGCCCTGCGGCTCTCGGGATCCCCGAATATGCATGTAGCTCGACATGCAGCGCACATGCACGGGTTCTCGTCTAAAGCGAACTAGCTTCCTGCGCCTCTCTCGCAATCCTTCCCATCTAAGCCCCACGCGGGACACCGCACACACACACACACACCACACGTGTACTTACACATACATGCACACATACAGACATGCACACACACACAGACACGCACATACAGAAACACACAGACGGGCGCATATACGCAATACGCATAAGCGAAAAGATAATAATAATAACAATGATAATGATAATAATAATGAAAAAAGCGCCACGGAAAGGATAATGTTACACGAATGTAGTCTGTGTGCGTGTGTGTAGGTTTGCAGGGTACACACACACACACACCTCGAGGCGAGGGAGATTTGGGAGAATGAGGAATGTCACGTGGCTAGGCGAGTGAGCGGGGCATGCCGTTGTACTATATGCTTGGGACGGGACGGGATCCGGGGTGATGAGGTTGGGCAATGGGCGATGGGCGATGGGCGGGCAAGGCAAGGCAAGGCAAGGCAGAAAAAAACCTCTTCTAGAGTTTCTGTTGGAAGATATTCTGGGAAGATGGCAAAAAAAAGGAAAGTAAATGCGGAGGACGTTGTGAAAGTGCATGGTTTGGCTGTGGTTGGTTAGGAGGTATGGTGATCCGAAAGAAGTCGTTTCTCGTATACTTTCTTCTTACTTTGTACATCACTCTTGTCTTATCGTTATTTTTTTGGTTGTTTACTATTCTGAGAGGGGTTCTGTTCGGTAGATATGATTTCCGCGCCTCTATGGCTTTCCTTTTTTGCGGAGGTTAGTGGTCAGGCGGTTTGTGGTAGATGTTTGGTTCTGGGGGGAGATGAGAAAGACGAAGGATGGAGGACCAGACTTTGCAAAGTGTGTCTCCCTTCTCGATCCGCAAGGATGAAAAGTTCAGCCCTGCGATTTCAGGCGACATGAGCTGAAATATCGTCATTTCGCACCATCTCGGCCAACGACATGCGTCACGTTTGCTCTCTGTGATCCAGTAGACTTATTTCGCTTTCTGTGGCTTATTGTCGCATAGTTTCAAGGCAGCAGTTTCACCAAATGTGGAGCAGTGGTGGGGGAGGAGTGGAAGAGCACACGCTTAAACGACCATGACCGCTCGGTTCCACAACGGCGGTATCCGATAATGGTCCGATCATGCTCGGCCGCTGCGTGTCATGCGGCGCCTGTCGAGCTGAACCTGAATCATGTTTTACGGTGCGTAGTGCTTTGCGAAGCTCAAGACTAGTAGCCCTAGCCGCGCTAGTTAAGGCTGGAAACAAGAAAAAGTTCCCGTGTAGTTCTGGGACTGCGGCGTACCACGTAAATGTTCGGCATCTATAGCTTCTAGATGCTTTTCGGGCTTTTTTTATGGGGTTTTTCTTCAGCACGAGCGTTCGTAACGGTGGACAAGTGAATGTTTGAGATGGTAATTAACTGTTTGATATATTCAATACATGAGTATATGGACAGGAAGAGAAATGAAATATAAATTGAGAAATAAAGGAAAGAAAACAGTACAGGGACAAAAAGGAGAGAAGAAATAAATCCGGAGTGCTGGTAATACAAAACAATCGAGCCGAGGAATCAAGTGATGTAAACTTCACAAGCTTCACTTGTTACTCGCTCTCCAGCATATCCTCATCAGCGGATACATGGTACCGACCGCTTGCACCTTCCAGTGAGAAATGACATGTCCCGAAGGATTGGACTAGCTGAACGCCAACGCCAACGCCAGCGCTAAGACCGACCATGGCCAAGAAAAACTGACATGTATAACGTTTTGTGCCTGTGGGAGGGAAGAAAAAAATAAGGGCGTGACCAGCACTGTTGTCGAGTGAGAAAGGGTGGTTGCCAGTTTTTTTTTAAAAAAACTGGCAGAAATCCCAAAGGAAAGGGATGTCTGGAAACATGATGGGTGGAGCCAATAGGAGAGAGCGGATTCGTCCGATGCCGAGGCGACCGTTATGCAGCATGATATCGTAGCGCAGAGTCATGAATGGCGCCAGAGTAGGCGGCGTGTATCCGGGGAGTATAATGGGGGTATCCAAAGTCGAGAGACATTATCGTTACAGGGTATCGCTTATCGTCGAGACAGAATGATCTGCTGAATTTGTGCAAGCGAGGGATCTTCGTTGAGCCATTTTCCCTGCGCTGCATCTGCGGCACGGAGGGTATTGTCAATGTATGCGTCTGTCATGGCCATGAGTTCCTATTGCTCGCTTGTCAGCCCATGTTTCAAGTCCGGATAATGATCTTCTAGTCTTCCAAGTTTTCTGAAGCGCTTTCATCCTTCAGGGAAGGCCTTCGGCTCCCCGAGGCGAGGTGGACAGGGGAAATATTTCACGTACATTGCTCAATGTAGCATCGGCTTGCTGCAGTGCTGCCATATGACTAGCATTAGGTTTCTGGCCGCGCAAGATGCTCTGGCGGCTGTTCATCCAGCGGAGACCAGCGTTGGCTCGAAGGTAGGCACGCTGGCATTGGAAGCGGCGTACAGCTGCATCTACGATAATGCTGTGAATTCCATGTTAGCATGCTACCAGGAGGCCTCTCAAAACAATCACTCACGCCCTCAATTGCCGCTTCTCATATTCGAGGTCACCCGTTCCCGAGGGAGTGCTGCTGGCGAATGGCGTCTGGAGGATAGCCTGAGCCTCGCTCGTACACTGTCGGAGAAGGGAGTAGCCATCTAGATAGTACTCCTCGGCTGTTGGTGTGGCACGTAGTTGGACAAGGTAGTGTTGGAGGTTGCGGAAATCAGTCATTATCTCCGCTACGCGCATTGCGCGGGCATCGTTGACTTTGAAATGTTAGCAAGGAGGTCCTGATAGATTCATCCTCAAAGACGCAGTGATGGGCTTCAAGAGAGTTGAGGGATGCCTTACGACCGTCAGACATGATGAATATTAGGTTTCCAAAGTAAAGGTCGGCTGGCGACGAATGTGTAGAAAGGAGTGAATTGTAGTGTATCGAAGAATGAATCGAGGCTTGTTGGCTTGTATGAAAGAATGAGGCGCGGCGTAAGGAGTGTTAAATAGTCATATGTCCTCAGATGCACACTCCTGCTACGGTGAAGGTAGTAGGGCCATGGGCGAGGTTCTGATAGCTTGGGTAGAGAATAGAAGCCTCCCTGCAGGGCTACTCCCGCCGCTACATGGTGCCGAGCTCCACTTTGAGAGCGTGAGTCGCTTCCAGCTGTACTAGGTTCGTCTCCGCTCGCACCATTCAGCGGCCGGCATAGAGTATGTCGAGGCTTGGAGGAAGAGGAAGAGGGCATACTAGCATCGCCATGAGTATCCATCGGTGCTACAATGGGGAAACGCAGCATGCAGGAACCGTGCGTCTGCATCATAGCGAGTTGGTTTTTTCGGTGCTCCGCTACCGCGGCATCCCAGCTGGAGTTGACAGCGTAGTGTTGACTGACTTCAGCAGCGTGAGGTGCGCCACACGGAGAATTGGGTTTAGCGGGCCAGCTCTAGGGGCCTGAATCGGGTAAGGCAGCGATGCCAGGCTGTGTATCCTAGTCCCAGCGAAGGCGGCGATTGGCTCTGGTGTGATTAGCGGTGCGTTCATCGCGTGCTGGTCCGCTGAGTGTGAACCTGAAAGGCATGTCCGGAAATGGAGCACCAGTGCGTAGGGACGCACAACGCTCGCCAAAGCCACGGCTGCAAGCCGCAAAGGCGGTGTCAGCCACGCGACGGCTGTGCTGGACGCTCCGAATGCTGTGAGCCAGTCAGATGACGTCGAGGATGCTGCTCACGAGTTGAGGGCCAGCCGTTGGCAGCTGAGAGGTTATGGGAATCTGGGGCCATGGGCGAATGGGCATACCAGCCAAGCAGCCTCATGGCTGAGCTCGCGCACTTCTTTTTTTTCATCATGTCCGGCGTTGGTGACTCGCTCACGGTTCATTTAGGCAGGAGAGTACAGTCTAACGTCTTTATTCATCGTGCTGCTCGAGCACTTCTGGCGTGTAAGAGGTCGTGTCATGCTACCTGTGAATATCGTAATGCTTTAGATTGTGTGGCCGTACCTGAGCGCCCCACACCCTCCTTGCAGCCCCATGTTTGCTGTTTCCTAGTCCTTGTCTGCAATTGACTGAAGTCGCTCGTCGATCTCGTCCTCGGTGAGCGCCCTGAAGGCGGGATCTGTACCCTCCGCGCCATCCGCCTTGGGTCCTCCTACAATGCCAATCTCCAACTCTCCCTTTTTGAAGTCAACAGACAAGACAGTGCTCAGTGCGGTAATGGCAAGCTCGACCACCTCTTCCCAGTTGCCGTCGGCATGCTCCTTGTTCTTCAGCTTCTTCTCGAGAAAGTTTAGCGCCTCTTGCGTTTTGGGGCCAGACGCTGTTGCCTTGTAACCGACATAGTAGCCTGCAGGATCGCACTTGTATAGTTGGGGTCCGTATTCAGAGTCGAGCGAGATGAGCGTAGTGGCCACGCCTAGCGGTCGCATGTAAGCCTGCCCTTCTGTCAGTAATTGATTGGCCCATGTTTGTACGTAATGTCATGCAGTACCCTTTGAGTGTAGACTTGGCTGATGTTGGCTATCCTCTTTGCCAGGACATCACAGGGCATCTCGTAGCCGTACTTGTAGCGGAACTCAGCAGCCTCACCCCGCGCTCTGCTCACTGACGCTCTCGCATCGGCAATGGATCCAGTCATGACGCAGCCAACCGAGGGCGACAACCGAAAGATGTGCGAGACCGAGCTGGGGTCAATCAGCTTGTCCTGGAGATATGTCAGTACACACGGTGCCGGCCCCTCCTCGCATGCGCCACACATACAGGCACCTTCTTCTGCGAGATGACTACCGCACAGTCTTTTCCTCGCACACCTAGCGATGTGATGTTGGCAGCGGTGATGGCCTTGAATGCATATTCTGGTGTTGCGGGGTCAGCATCTGGTTGTCGACGAGGACACAGCAGCGGGCAGCCAGCCAGTTGGCAATGGTGACCACCCTAGCTGTGTCTATGGACAGGCAATGGACTGCATACCGACTTGGTAGAGACGACCCTGGTCCGAGAAGATGGTAATGTGTCGGTCGTAGCCTGCGCTTCCTACATGGTGGCCACCGCTGTCAGCATCTATGTAGCTTGGTGGGCAGCTTGCTACGGACCAGACATGATGAAGGCGGTGGTGGGTGGTGGATTTGGTCTATATTTGTAGTGCTTGTCTTCAGCTTCAGCTCCCGCAACAGGTACCGGAAATATGCGGTGTATTGAAAAAAGGCGCGGGTCTGGATGTAGGCCAGAGGTTGCTGGTGTTGGCTATCGCTGCTTCACCTACGCGTTGCTTGTGGCCTGGAGCTTCTGGGATCGCCGTCACCTGGTCCGTGCATCCCTAGCATCAGCCCCGAAATTCTCTGCCTGCGACTTCTCATTCGACCTTTGTATGCTGACGAACGCCTTATTCCAGCTGATTCGGTCATGCGCGATGCCCTCTAACTTCTGCATCTTCAGTCGCACATAGCCATATTCCTCTTTCGATCATGGCCCAAGACGCGGGCAGAATTCCCGCCTGGCGGAGACTGGGTCTCGCCCTCAAGAACCAAGAGCAGGCCGGAGTCGCCGTGTCTGAAAATCAAACTCCTTCCAATGCTCCACAGCAATCTGCCTTAGGCATTGAGCTGGATGGAAGCGGTCAGGCGGCCAAGCTTGGCAAGCGGAAACACCAAGATGAACCCCATCATCAAGAGGCCAAAAAGAGCCGGATCGCTATTGCCGACATCCAAATCAACCAAAATACGTCCATTGAACCTCCTGAGACTGTCCTGGAGAAAGCCCCAGAGACGGCAAAACCTACCAAGGGAGATTCCAACTATCGGAAGAAGAAGGAAAAGCCAGCTAAACGCCCAAAAGCAACTAAAGACGCTCAGCATGCTGGCTTCCAGCCGCACTCCCAGCCCAGCCGTGCATCACCTGCGACTGCAACAGAGCGCCCAACTTTACTTGCGTCCACTGAGACAAATAGTGCAGACCAAGTTGCGACTCCACAAAAACCTCTGGTAAAGCAAAGCCGCAAAGACCCCTCAGCCTCACCGCGGAAATCTGTTGCCTTTACCCCAGACACTAAAAAGTCCGACGGCAATACCGGACAGGATTACTTCAAAGCCTGGGTCGCGTCACAGAAAGGCACTGGAGAGGTGTCTCAGCCACCAGAGGTCTCGAATTTTGTCCTGCATGCATTGATTGCCGACGAAGAGAAGACGGCAAGGAAGAACGGACAGCTCGAGAAGAAGCAGGAAAGCGAGCAGACTAGACTAGCAAAAAAGCCATCACCTCAGCCCGCAAAGGCTGAGAAAACCACCCCCGAACAGGACGAGACAAAGCTGGAAAAGTCAAAGCCTAACGCCGAACAAGCCACCTCACAAACTGCGCCCACGGCAAAGGGTAAGAAAAAGGATCCATCCGTCTACATTGCTTATCTCACCCAATACTACAATGACCGAAGCAACTGGAAGTTCAACAAGGCCAAGCAGAATGATGTTGTTGACAATGCTTTGAACATTTTCCGGATCCCGATGGAACATTCTGAAGCACTGGCGACATATATTGCTGGCCTTCAAGGAGCAGGTGTTATTGACCGCCTGCGTGAGCGCTGCCACGCGACACTGGACGACCTTGACAAGCAAGACGCAAAAATGGACGATGAAGAGGCCCGCAAAGTAGCTCAGGAGGAGGCAGAGCAGGAACGCATCGCCAAGGAAAGAAAGAGAAGGAAGACTGATGGTGATCTAGCCGCCTTTGCAGAACATCCGTATAGCCCCGGTTTTATTAGAAGACTCCAGCGACGCCGAGCTGAGGCGCTTCTGAACGCTTTAGGACGCACTGCACCAGTTATGGCACCACCAAAGCCCATTATAAATCCGCTGATGCAGCAAGTCAAGCCCGAGCCACCGAAACCAAACGGGCGAAAACGCAAGCGGAGAACCGAAATCTCAAGTGACGAGAGCAGTTCGGACAGTAGCGATGACAGTTCGAGTTCAGATTCAGATTCAGACTCAGACTCAGACTCAGATTCCGGTTCTGCAAAGGATGCCGCTAGCTCCAGTGACGACATTGATAGTGGGAGCGATAGCAGCAGCAGTGACTCGTCCAGCGATAGTGATAGCGACTAGATGGCAGAGTGATTTTTTCCAGGATATTTTGCATTGCATTCGATCAAGGATCTCGGCGTTGTCTGTCTTGTAGATACCATTGTCCTCAAAAAGCCCGCCTGGACTATTCACCAGTAAGCCGGAACATCATCTTTACATACCACAAACAGAATGCATGAATTTTAATGGCCTCCATCATGAAACCAAAACAGTATTCCCGGTTAGTAAATATGCAAGTATGTTACCCGAACCAGCTAGCTCCATCGTGTCCCACGAGTTCCCCGCTCTTGTTACCTAAGTTGGACTATAACCAGTCCATTGACGTCTACTATTTACTTAATCAATTTCTTTAACAAATGTCCCCTCAATCACCTCAATATTTCTTCTAATACAAAACAGAATGACATTGACATCTCTTCCCAACGAGCTCATCGAACACATTGCTTCGTATCTCGACCTCCCCAGCACGCGTTCACTCCGCCTAACCACAACCTCCCTAACAAAAGCATCATCCCACATCTTCAAAGACCGCTTCTTCCAGCAACGCACCCTAACCTGGACCAAACAAAGTCTCGACACTTTTGTGCAAATCTCGCTACATCCACAATATGGCAATGCCCTCCGCCATCTTATCATCGACGCAACCCCTCGACACTCCATCCTCCTCTGGTCACTCTCCAAACAAACAACCGACATAACCCCCTTCCCCAGCTCCTCCCCCTCCTCCTCAAGAATTGCCGCATCCACCGAGCAATGCAGACTCCAAGACGCCTGGGCGCAAGCCGCAGAAAAAGCCGCACAAAACACCTCCTTCTTCAACGAAACCCGGTACGACCAGAAGACCCTCAAACAAGCTTTCGCAAACATGTCCCAGGGGAACCTAACCACCATTACTTTCCTCTACACCGGCCTTCCCGCCTCCCTCGTTAAAGGGGGCAGAACATACTGTGCACTAAGCCAATGCGAGACCTCCCGCCCTTTCGTCTCCACCCTCGCCGCCCTCGCCGCATCCCCTCACATCCAGCTCTCCACCATCGCACTGCACAAACCCTTGCACCACGGTGCCATCAGCATCGGTCGCCTGGAAAGTCTCGCCCCTCTCCTTTCCTCCTTCGACAAGGCATTCAGCTCGCTCACGCATCTCGCGCTCAACCTGCGCGATTGGCGCGAACAAGAATCCGGGTTTCAACTCCCATTCTCATATTCTTCTTCTTCTTCTTCTTCTTCTTCTTCTTCTTCTTCTTCTTCTTCTTCTTCTTCTTCTTCTTCCTCTTCTTTGGTTCCCCCCCGCGCACCCTTCATCGTGCGCTTCCTATCTAAAATGACTAACCTAACTGAGCTGGAACTGAGCTGCTACAGTAACTTGGAGCAGGATGTTTTTGAAGAAATAGCAAAGCACTGTTGCTTTGACAAATTGGTCGTATGCAAGCTTTCGGTTATGAAGATTGAGCGGGTAGAGTGGCTAGACATGTTTCTGGGCAAGAGCCTGGGAAAGACACTCAAGGAGCTTTGCTTGAGGCATGTTATGCTGGGGAAGCGGGAAGGGAATGGGTGGGTTGAGTGGATGAAGCGCGTTGCGCTTGAGCAGCAAGACTTGAGCCGGAAGCGTGCATGTCAAGGGCAAGGGGTGACGGCGACGGAGATTACGCATTTTTGCTTTGCGGATTTGTTTACGGGACAGAGTGAGGTGTTGCATGTACGGGGGTGTCGGAGTCTTTGTTTGGGAGAGGACTGGACATGTCGGCTTTTGGGTGCACTGGAAAGTGGAGCGGAATGGAAGGAATGGAGGCCACAGTGGGATATGGGCGCCTCTGCGTATCCGTTTGTAGGGCTAAGCATGTGAGAGAGGTATGGAATGGTTTCCATTAGTCTTTCAGTGAATAGCAAAAGTACGGCCCTGGGCGCGTTTGTAAAGACTACCCAGTGATTCAGGTTCTGGAATAGACCATAGTATTTCAAGGTCAAAGGGCCGTCAAAAGTCTAGAATACAGGGGGGACTTGTATATTTTGGTATTCGAAAATTTCTATCATGATTCCGCATTCCCCCGCTTGCTGCCCACTGTTCAATCGTTCTCAAAGGAATGCAACTCCATTCAATATGAAGGCCTCGTCTGTCGAGTGAGATTACCCATGATTGCGGGAGCGGCCCAAGTGTATTGCGGCGTATATCTCTTACTCGAGGTTGGCCTTGATGGCGGCCTCGAGAGCCTTGGGGTTGGCACCAACAACCTCGGCGACCTTGTCACCGCCCTTGAAAAGAAGGAAGGTGGGCATAGCGCGGATACCGAGTTCCTGTGCGACGTCGGGGACATCGTCAACGTCGAGCTTGTAGAAGCGTGCGGTGGGGTATTCTTTGGAAAACCTAGTGCAGTGTGAGATGCGCAATCTGCGTACATGGGCTAGGGTAGAGGCTTACTTGACGACCTGGGGAGCAATCACTTTACAAGGGCCGCACCATGTCGCGAAGCAGTCAAGAACCAGCAGGGTTTCCTTGTCGTTCAAGGCAGCGTCAAAGTCGGCCTTGCTACAGTTCGCATCGCGTCAGCTACGGCTACCAAGTATGACGTCGCGTACATGGCGCGAAAGGCGACGGGCAGAGACTTACCTGCTAAGGTTGTGGACGCCCTCCTTTTGTTCGCTCATTTTTGCGGTGTTTGAGAAGAAACGTGGGGTGAAGAGTGGTCGGTAGAGGTTGGTGGTTGAGGTGGGGTTGATGGAAGCTGTTTGCAGACGTACAGATGTGAGCAGTGTTCTGGTAGCTCTGAATGATGACGGCGCGAACATAATATATGCTAGACAAGAAGAGAGAGAGAGACGGCAAGAAAAAGGTGATTTCAAATGCTCGGGAGAATGGAATGAACTGGCCGCCGCCGTTGCCGATTGCAATGCTGAAGCGCGCCTATTTTTCGGCAAGCCCTGGGAGTCCCTGCGCAGATGCAAGAATCGTAGTAGTGCACTGGAGCGGGACGGCGGAGAGGCAAATAGGAACGCAAAGGGGCTGCTTACAATGTCCAAAGGTGAGTGTATTTGTGATGGTAAGTGAAGTTGGATTTCTCCGAGTTTCTTAGGTATGTATAGCGTCAGGCGCGCTGATAAAGGCGGATTACTGTACACAGGTGGCTGGAGGGGCTGTAGTGATGGATGACGTGCTTGGCCGACCGACGACCCGAGTTGCCCCGCCAGGGTCCTGCCTCGTGCGGCGAGCCATGTGGCAACCACGACGACGTCGACTTGCTGCAACTCAACCTCTCGGAAGCGCCATGTAACAAGTCATGGACGGAAGCCCGACATCTCCCAACCCACCTCTATATCGAGACCCATAAAGAAGAGACATAAGTAGGTGGGCGCAATGATTGATGTACAAAAGCCACTGGTGCGGCTCATCAACTTAAAATTACAGTTTTTCCCGCAAGAAAAGATCCATCCAGAGAAGTGTCTTAACAACGCCAGGTCTACACGCCGAAGATACAATGAGGCGGCGGCCCTAAGAGACTGGGCCTAACTGCACACGTCTAAATGCTGCCCGTATTCCAAAAAAAAACTATTAATTACAAAACCAACATCGCAATCCATAAGGAGGGTATCACAGAAGCCGACCGCAGCTGCTTGTGCTATCACAGACCACAATAAAACAAACCCAAATCCTGAAAATAAAATACAAACACCGCGCTATGCAAGGCGCAAAGGACAACCCAGACCCCCACAGAATTGGTCCGAGAGGAAGCTTGCATCCATTCGAGAGCTTTCCTGATCAATGAATCGCATGCTGCCAAGCCAAAAAGGGACAAGAGACGAGAGATAAGAGAGACAAGAGACAATCAAGGAAATCGTAAACGAGTGACTGAGTGAGTGGATCAAGGTACAAAGAAAAAATGCAAAATGAATGGCGTGGCGTGGCAGGCATGCAATATCAGAAAAATCAGGAAAGCTCTTACAAAACGGCTGTCTTACTCCTGCTCGGGCTTTCTTGCGGGTGAGTTGTCGTCCAACGGTATGCTTGACCGTTTGTGGATGTCCAGAAGCCTCGCCGAACCAGCGCTGAGGTGCCTGACATGATGCTTGCCG
Source organism: Bipolaris oryzae ATCC 44560 (assembly GCF_000523455.1). Taxonomy (NCBI): domain Eukaryota; kingdom Fungi; phylum Ascomycota; class Dothideomycetes; order Pleosporales; family Pleosporaceae; genus Bipolaris; species Bipolaris oryzae. The sequence continues at coordinate 113,116 of NW_006911342.1, read as the reverse complement.
AGATCAACGCTTTTGGCACGTTGCAACACCATTGGCTCCGAATCTGATGTCGGTGATGTCGGTGACTCTTCGGTGGGCGATCCCGTCACTACTTCGGCCGCCTTGGAGGATCTATCCCCCGTGTCGTCGGTGAAGACGCTTAGAAGACCTTCGGTGGACTGGATGCGAGGTCGGCGGTAAACTATAGTAGGCTGCCGGGCGACGCCGCTCTGGACACGCTGGTTGCCATCTTCGGTTGTCGAAGCCACAAGAGTGGACTCGACCTCCTCGTCGGATTCGACCGCAGTGTCAAGAGCCATCAAAGTGCTACTAGCTCTCCGGCCCCGGTCATCGCTTCCATAAGGAGAGTAGCCTCTTTGGTTTGGCATGCCAGTGAGTCTCTTGAAGTACTCGTCATCGGCCATTCCCAGTTCCTCGTAAGAAGGATTGAACTCTTCGTGACGCATCACAGCCGAAGACTTGAGGCTAGAGCGCATCTGGGACCGATTGGATGGCCGTTTAAGCGGTCTTCCCGAAAGCCATGATGCTTCAGAGTCGACTGATGCAAGAGACTGTGACATGTTGTTGGTGGGCAAACTGGGACTCACGGGCGAATCAGACCGGTCATCGGATGGCGGTCCCACACGAATATCCGACAGATGCTGGCTTCTTCTGCGAGCAGCAAGGCCAGCGTTGGCCGGTGCTTCGGGTGATTGCACGCGGGAATCGGGAGGTGAGATGGGGAATTCGGGGAGATCTTCCCTAAACTTTGATCGGGTTCGTCGAGGTACACTAGAGGGTCTCTTTATCTGCATTGGCTGTGACTCCACAGGTGCAGTACCGACGAGGTGAATGGGAATGTGCTGGCGAGACATGGATTCCCGTGATGTGTTGGAGAAGGAGGCCTCGGAAGGCGGAGGACGTGCTTGGTCTTGCGAGTTGCGCTTTCCTCTTCGGAAGAGTGAAGCAAACACGCCCAAGCGCTTGCCCTCAGTGCTGAGCCTACGCATAGAAGATCCTTTTTTCGACGTCGCCGTAGTGTCAATGGTATCAACAGGGTGCAATGATCCGCTCCTTGCAGGCTCCTGGAAATGCACAAACTCAATAGGGGTGTCGTGGCCAAGTTTCTCGGTTAGGAGTTCTGGGAGTATGGAAGCATTGGACACGACACGGGTGTGCAGCTGTGTGGAGGCGCTGCCTCGTGAGAAGCGGACAGCCTGGGCATCGGATACAACGGGTTCTTCAACAGGGCTTTCGAATGGGGTGGGTAACTGGTTGTTGACTTGCGTTGGAGGGGTGATGGGTATCTCGACTGGCTGAGGTCGGGCTGGTGTCGATGGACGAACGTCCTCCATGGGCACAGGAGCCTCTCGCTCAATGCCCAGCCCAACTTTACTACTAATTTCATCCTTGGGGGGAGTTGCAGGCGTGACTTGGGCTTCGGCAGCAGCATTCTGTTTCTCGGCGCGTCGTTCTAGCCTTCGGCGGAGACGTTCTTGGTCGGCCTTGGCCTTCTTTTCTCTCCGCCTCTTGTCTCGCTCGAGGATATCGCGGAGTGCTCCGGTGTCGAGGTCGTCAGCCAAGTCGTCAATTCTACTTGTTCTCCGGTTTGCCTTTTCCTCATTGCTGGTAATTGGTCGTCGGTCGCGGCGTGCGGATTTCTCACTTCGTGCATTGGGCGAGGTGCGGTCGCCTGCGTGATAGTTTGAGCCGTAAGAGACGCGAATGGTGGGTCGAGGTGAGAACATGTCGAGTGCACTCACGCGAAAGGCGCGGTTGTCTGAGCCACCGGACATGGACGAGTGGATCGAGTCGGCGAGGGACAGGGAAACATTCGAGGTCGGGCGCTCAAGGCGGTAGTTGATGGCGCCCTTGACCTTCTTGCTGTCTCTGCGCAGCATACTGGCAGAGTTGCCGGCGGGTCGTTTCTGAGGCATGGCAAGAGACATGGCGCGGATCTCCTCTTCACGGACGTGATCATGTTCTCTGCGCCGTTTACTCGACTTGCGGCGGACAAGGGAGTCTATAATATGCGGATCCCTGCGCATTGACTGGGATCGCTGGAGTTTGCCGCGATCCTTTGCTGAGACCAGGGGTTCGGGATGGACGTGGGACTGGAAGTTGTAGAGGATGCCGCCGTGCTCCTGGGTAATGGGACGCAGGTGTGGGCTGTGTTGGAGTCGACGCTGCGCAGGCAGGGCGGTGATGTCTTCAGTGCTTGACTGGGGCCAAGGCTCTTTGGCAAAAGAGAGTTCGGGCAGGGTCTTGTCAACGTCGCGGATTGAAGCGGGCGTGGACCGCGAACTGCCCCGTCTGCGGCGTAAGCGTTGACTAGGGCCTCGCCGCGGGCCATTATTGCTCTGATTCGTGTTGGATTGCTGGCCGGCGGCGGATGCGACAGGCAAGTTCCTTTCTGTAGCGGCAGCAGATCCACCACCGTCTCTTAATTTAGCGGCCTTCCTCCGCCTCCGCCCAAACAGCCACATGGGGCTTCGCGGGCGCCAGCGCGGCGGCGACGGCGAGGAGCTCTATGAAGCAGGTGTTTTTTGTCGAGGGGCTTCGTCGCGACAGTCGACGCGACGAGGCAAGTCGGGGGATAGCGAGAGAAGGGCGGGTGCTATGTGGAATGGGAGTCGCTGCACGGCCGGTCGGGCTGCATGTTGCGCGGGCTGCGGTGGGCGGGTGGCACTCGGGCTGGGGCCGCCAACGGGCGAGCGAGTGGGTAAGTGACGGAGGGCGTAGGTGTAAGGGAGTGAGTGGGAGGCAAGGGAGAAGAGGAGGATGATGAGCAGTGGATGTGTAAGTATGAGAGACGGCAGTATGGTGTGTCTGCGTGTGCGTATGTCTGTGTCTGTGTCTGTGTGCGTGCGAGTGTCTGTGTGCGTGGGTGCGGTGCAGGGCGGGTGCAGGGCGGTGCTGCGATGTGATGTAAGGGAGGATCCGCCTGCTCGTATCTACCTGTAGGTGTACCCTCCGCTCATACGTAGAGTAGACAGGGCTCGAATCTTGCTTCACAGGGCTCGACCCTTCGCTGATGAAGATCCCCACCAGGCGGACAGGGCCAAAAATATACTACTATGCTACCCGTCTTGCTTGTTCTTTTCGGGCATTTCTCTGCTGGGGGCCTGGTCGGTCCTTGTCGGTGCGCAGAGGGCGGCGACACGGGCGAGGGAGTGCAGCAGCTTTTAATCTTGCCTCGCCCTGGCCGCTGGACCACAGCAGCACCGCACCCGCGGCCACGACAGCAGCGGCGGGCTGGGGGAGAGGCAGGCAGAGGCAGGCAGAGACAAGGCATTGGAACGCCAGAAGCACCGTCCCAGATTGCCCTCGTCGATCTCGCCCTGACCGTGGCCAACCAACGGTGGCAAGGGGCTTGCGCTACCCTATCCATGGCAATGCCAGCATCCAGCCAGGCCAGGCCAGGGCCGCTGCTCACCTCAGCTTATCGCTCGCCTGCCACTGGTCTCCTGTGCCCCCCCGTCGAACAAAAAAGAAACATGCTGCCCCCCCCACTGCAAAACAAACATATTCAAGCCGCTGTCATTTCCACGCTTTTTTGCACCTCGCACTCGCACTTGCACTTGCACACCATGCCTGCCCTGCCCTGCCCTGCACTGCACCGGAGCCTGCGTGCTGTCAGAGCGCGGTACGCTGCACGCCTGCGACCCAAACCATGTCTGTATTGAATTTCAGTGGGACACGTTGCTCCTGCTCCTCCTCCTGCTCCTGCTCCTGCACGCCAATGGTGCCCGTGGCTTGCTGGGGGGGGGATACTACACTACCGTCACCATCTCCATCTCCCTGCAGCCCACCCACCTGCAAGTCCATCGACAGCGACGTTGTGTGCCTCGTTGCAACTCAGGTACCCGTCTCTCAACCATGCGCATTCCTTCGCACCCCGCTGTAAGGGCCTTCCCTGCTCCGGCCAGCGGGCCCCCCCTCCCCTCCCAAGACCACAACCGTCGCCCGCCGGCCCAAACGGCTGCGCATGGCTGGCGCCTGCTTTTTCGTCTTGTGCGTGTGCCCCATATACTACTCTACTTACTGCAAAGACCTGTCGGCGCCCACCAAGCCTCCTCGCCTCTACACCTACTTGGAGGTCGCGTGAAACGTTCAAGGCGTGGCAGGCTGACGTTTCAGATGCACAATGTGGTATTACCTGACTTGTGCAGTTACAGTCCCGGCTTCCGCTTTCTCGGCGGCCCGCAGTTGACTCATTGCCAACGCCAATACGAACCATCCAAGTACGGGCGACATACAGGGAACGCCAACTGTCACACCTACGTCAATTTTTGCCTCGCTTGCGGCTTTCCGCCACGCCTGCGAGGCGCATGATCCAATACCACTGTGCATCCATCCACCAAACCTCGCTCCAGAGTTTGGCCCCCTAGCCACAAGTCTGAACTTACTTTCCCTTCTGCCTCCTACACCTACAACTAAGCCGAACCGCTGGGGGAGGGGGCAATGCATGACGACAAGCCGTTCATTGCTCGGCCTCGACCGACCGACCATCCTGCTCATGGCCGCCCGTTTTCCGTTTTCCAGCCCTCCCACTCCCCTCGTCTCCACCAGGGTTGGCACTATCTCGGCCATACAACCCCAGTGAACGCATAGACGCAGCAACGGATCCCCAAAAAACTGTAGCATTTTTTTCCTCGTCTTGCCCTGCTGCTTACTATTATTACTAACCCTGGCTCACTCTTTCTTTAGTTGGAGTTATGATCCAATGCTTCGTAGTCGTGCAAGCATACTTACTACTTTTGCTCAAGCCTGACGTATAACAGCTGCCACAACAGCAGGCCAATATTGGCGTGCGTCGGACAAGCATAACATCCCCTCGCCTCGCGCGAAATTACAACACTGCATCTCGGGGATTTGCTCCTAGTCACTTGGGTACATTGCTTGTCCGGAGTGTCATTCAACTCATGCAAAGCCATGCTCCCAATAAACACTGTGCTCACTAACCCCAAGCTGCTGCATGTCCGGTCGGAATCCTCCACGCAGCCAACGCATCACTGCGAGTGCATCACTCCTACGTCTAGGCAACAGAATTAGTTTGTTTTGGTTTTGTTTCTTTTTCTCGCTCTTTGGTTCCGTGTCACGTGGCTAGTGCTGGCTGCGGCGGAAGGAGCGTTCCATCCAACGGTACCTTTTACCCGAGTACTTTTCGCCTACCAGCTACGGTTTCCTGGGCAAATTCAAACCAAACTGGAGGCCCGCCAAAAGCCACCCGGCTATGTATGTATGTATGTATGTATGTACGACGACATGATTTAATCCACATGTGCATGCCGCCCATGTGACCTTGAGAAGTCGAGCATCTTACTCCTTCTACTTCACCTCCTTACCCCACTGCCTTAGTGTTTGAACAGCCTGCACTCAATTGGAGTATATTACATGTTGTCTCATCTTATCTTGTACATTTCGAAATCAGCACCAGGTAAACATATGCATAAAACGTCTTACCATATACAAAACCCGAGGTGCTGTAGCATTGTTCGATGTTGTCTGTGAGCAAAGGAGAGACGAGAGAGCTTGCCACTGTCCAAACAGGAGTCATAGCCCATTACGAACGTTGCTTGATATGGTCACAGAGAGCCCGCTACCAGTGTAGCAGTTGTTTCATTCACCATCTGAACGCTAAAGCTAGCATGCAGTACAAAAGCCGCCAATATTGGTGAGACGGCTTGGAGTATCAATGCTTCCAAGGAGCGTGCACGTGACATTGTTGGGAGGTCATGTGAGCACAGGGAACAGTACTGCGTACATATCGATAGCTCACAAGCATGTGAAAACAGAGTGAGAGTAAGCAGCGGAACCGCTTGCCGTCCGTGGTCCATGTCTGGTTGTGGACGAGCTGTTGGTGTGGATCCGTGTGCTGTTCTGCTTGTGCCGATTCGGAAAAGACAGGGTCTCCCGTGCCTTGCCAACAAAGCGCTCCACTGTGTAAACAAACACCGCCCACCCACATTACACCACCATCACCCCGCAGTCGAGATAACCAAATCCAGCAATATTCAACCAATACATCAATACCTGTCTGCAGTCGCCCATAACACCACCATGTCTTACAACGGGCGCATGAGCATGGCGCGCACCACACAACACAATCAGCGCGCACCCCCGGTCAACGAACATGACGCTTTCATGACCTTGGTATGTCGACAGACGCCCCTCGAGTCGAAGACATGCTGACTGCTCTAGCCGGACAACGAGATTGCAGGCTGTATTTCAGACATCGGCATCCAGTTCACCGTATCGGACCTACAGAAGCCCAACCCCCAGATCATCCAAAAAGTTTTCGAATGGCTGGCCGAACTGCTGATGAACACGACTCGCGAAGTCGTTGCGCCAGCGATGCGTGCCGCGGCTGAAGACATGTGCGGAGGAGACGCAGAGCGACTCTACACTAGCGATACCAGAGATTTGATGGGCTTCTTTGTCATTCTACGAAAACTATTGCGCGAGGTGAGTGTCATTCGGAAGTGTCCGGATCGGTCTTTGTTAACAAATCTAGTGTGGAATTCACGATTTTACTTTCAACGATCTATACAAGCCCACTCATGGCCGCCTTGTTAAGATATTTTCGTACATGATCAACTTTATCCGCTTCCGCGAATCTCAAACCGAAATCATCGACGAACATTTCAACAAGGCCGAACGCACTAAACTACGAATCGAGCAGTTGTACAACGATAAGCAAACCAAGGAAATGCAACTGGCCGATCTCGAGCGCAATCGTGCAGCCACTCAAAGGCTGATGCAGGAGAAGGAGAAGCGCAACAACGAGCTGAAGACCCGACTGCTGGAATTGAAGAGGGGGCAAGAGGCAGTAGCAGAGAAGCTGGAGCGTGCCAAGATGGAGCAAGACAGGCTGAAGAAGCTGCTTCAGCAAAAGGTCGAAAACAAGGAGAATGTCCAGCGCGAGGTGCTGAAATTGAAACCATACACTCAACAGAGCCCAACAGCTCTTGAAGACTCATTGCGCGACTTGAGCGATCGTCTCACCGGCGATAAGACACAGATTGACATGTTGGACCGCCGTGCTCGTGCCCTCCAGACCTCGACCGATTCGTTCGCTGTTGTCGCTACCGACGTTACTTCATGCACGCGCTTGCTTACCGATGTACAAGCCGATCTCGCGCGAGAGGAGGAGGAGCTGGCAAAGGCATCGAGACATCGAGATGCGCTAGCCGACCGGAGCAACAATGTGCGCGACGTCGAGCGACAAGAACGCCTCTTGCAAAAGCAATTGGGTAACATCAATGCCCGCACAGACAAGCTCAAGGCCAAAGGTGATGAGGAGGCAGAGCGTGCGCGCAGACGTATGGAGGAGCTTCGAGACACTCATGCCAAGCTTACCGAAGAGCGCGGCGAGAAGGGGCGAGAGATGGAGCGGCGGAGAGTTCGTATTGAGCAGACCGAGAAGAAGATGGCCGAGCTCAAAGACAACATTGAGAACGAGGTTCACTCTGCTCACGACGAGTATCTCAAGATGGAGAGTCACATCAAGCTCTACATTACAGAGATGGAGCAGAGTATATAGTCATCTCCTTTGGGAAATAGAGGCTGTTTTTTTGGGTCAGGCGGGGCGTTTGGGGGGCATTGTGCTTCCGTTCAGATACCATGAGGCAATCTAGGGCACTAGGATGTGATACCACGTAGTTCTATTTTAATCACAATTGTTAGACTTTTACATACTTATCATGAGCCATTGTCTCTCACCGCCCAGTGTCATGGTTAGCAGAGAGGATACATAGACAACGCATCCCTGGGTCTAGTTCTGCAGGCGGGGCGGCGACAGGCCATCAAGACATCAATCAAGACTTGGTGCCACCTTGCAAGCAGCGGTCTGTATCCCCGCAAGCTTGCGTGTTGAGCCACCGGCTACCCAGAAGGTACAAGTGTCTTTAGGGTCTGCCCAGAAAAAAAAATATAGCGGGTGAGGGATCATGCGTATTGTGCTATCTCGATATTAAATCTCTTGTCACACCCAGAATGTCAAGGTACACTCTGAGTCATTTAAATAGTACGATAATATACAAAATTCCACATATTTGATTGATGCACAAATGTTAATACATGAACTATTCAAAGCTTGTATACCTTGTAGTATGCGAATGGAGTCCTGACTGGAACGAGCGACCCTTGATGTTACATGTGCTCCTTTGTTCAACATGAGTCCAAGTCGGGTAGTGAAATCGGAACTGTGGTAGTGAATGGACTGGTGTAGCGGTGTAATTCGGAGTGTTCAGACGAGCCCTTATGCATGATAATCTTCACGAGGCGACATGTGATTTGTTGCTTCGCATCGAGTTGCACATGCCTGGCATAGCGTATACACTCGCAAAGACTAGGACAGTCGAGAGCATAGATAATTGTTGCGTCTTGCTTGGTATACCGCGTGGGCGAGGGGCCAGCAAGCAGACCAGTGCCCAGGCATGAGAGAGAGAGAGCGTTGAGTCAAGGGTGGATTGCAAATTGCCGGACCCCCATTGCTTGACTCACCTGTGGAAACCATATTTGGAGTCTTGGTCCAGTTTCTCCAGGTTTGTGGAGCATGGGATAGACTGGGAGCGGGAAAAAAATGGCTGTACTCCGCCTCCCGTGCATCCAAGGGGAGTGCTCCCGTTGGTCGCTCAACCCCACATCATCAGCGAAGCCGGCCTAGCACAGCTACAGGCCCGATCCCGGCTCTGACGCTTTTCATCATCGCTCAGCGCAGCAGATTTTTGTCATTGACTCACCTTGGGAGCAGCTGCCCGGCCTTCAAATACTGCTCTTTGCCCACCACTCTTCCAACAACTTTACAACACACTTCAATTTTCAAAATGTGCCCTCCTACCGAAGAAACCACCAACGGCCATGCCAACGGCACCAATGGTGCACCTCGCAGCAAGGAAGGCTTTACTGGTGTCCAGACCAAGCAGAACCCTCACCCGTCACACAGGAGCCCCTATCAGCCTGTCGGCGACTTCTTGTCAAATGTTGGGCGATTCAAGATTATCGGTGCGTTCAGAATGCCAACCTTCACCGCCACCCGATGCGCACGCGTCGATACTTGAAGTTTTCCAATTGAGCACGATACTAGAGCACAACTGACTTTGTTTGCGTAGAGAGCACACTGAGAGAAGGCGAGCAGTTTGCCAATGCCTACTTCGACCTCGAAGCCAAGATCAAGATTGCCAAAGCCCTCGACAACTTTGGTGTTGACTGTAAGAAATTTACTCCGCGGCACTTGGCCTGCAAATTCCCCAGGCTAATCAGATTCCAGACATCGAAGTTACCAGTCCCGCTGCTTCCGAGCAGTCAAGAAGGGACTGCGAGGCTCTGTGCAAGCTCGGAGTACGTTTTACAAATATCCTGGTAGCGAGGTCGCACGCTGATAATTTTGCAGTTGAAAGCCAAGATTCTCACCCACGTACGATGCCACATGGACGATGCCAGAATCGCTGTCGAGACGGGTGTCGACGGTCTCGATGTCGTCATTGGAACCTCAGCATACCTCCGCGAGCACAGCCACGGCAAGGACATGACATACATCAAGAACACGGCGCTTGAGGTTATTGAGTTTGTCAAGAGCAAGGGCAAGGAGATCCGCTTTAGTTCCGAGGACTCGTTCCGATCAGACCTTGTGGATCTTCTCTCCATCTATAGTGCCGTTGACAAGGTTGGCGTCGACCGTGTTGGTATTGCTGACACCGTTGGCTGCGCATCTCCCCGTCAAGTATACGACTTGGTCCGCACTCTGCGTGGCGTCGTTTCCTGCGACATTGAGACACATTTCCACAATGACTCTGGCTGTGCTATTGCCAACGCATTCTGTGCGCTCGAGGCAGGAGCTACGCACATTGACACCTCTGTACTCGGCATTGGCGAGCGCAACGGCATTACTCCTCTTGGAGGTCTGATGGCTCGTATGATTGTAGCCGACCGCGAATACGTCACCAGCAAGTACAACATCAAGGCGCTCAAGGAGGTTGAGGATCTGGTTGCCGATCTCGTTGAAGTCAACATTCCTTTCAACGTAAGTTCTTTCTCCAAAGCAACAGCAATCTAGACACACCACTGACTCATATCTCAGAACTACATTACCGGATTCTGCGCCTTCACCCACAAGGCTGGTATTCACGCCAAGGCCATTCTGAACAACCCCTCGACATACGAGATTATCAACCCTCAGGATTTCGGCATGTCCCGCTACGTGCACTTTGCCAGCAGGCTTACGGGATGGAACGCAATCAAGAGCCGTGCCGAGCAGCTTGGTCTGCAGATGACTGAGGCCCAATACAAGGAGTGCACTGCTAAGATCAAGGCCATTGCCGACATCCGCAAGATTGCACTAGACGACACTGACTCCATCATCCGTACTTATCACAACAACCTCCATACTACCGAGGAAGTGCCACTTCTGCCAGGTATGACAGAGGAGGAGAAGGCCAAATTCGCTCAGGTTGAGGCCGAGCTGAACAGTGTCAACGAGAAGAGGGAGCTCGAGGCGACGGCCGATGCGCAGGCCGAGGTTCCTGCTGCTAAGAAGAACAAGACCGTGACCGCATCATAAGTACGGGTCATTTGTATATATGGGATATCCGGAGTTAGTCGTTTCTGGCAGTCGTCTTTCTGGAGCGGTTTTACATTTGTTCCGGCCACGGAAAAGTTACAGAGTTTTTTAGTTTTTTGATACCTGCAGCTAGGCCCATGGGCAGTAGGCGGGATATATAGAAATGATGAGCAATGAGCAATGTTAAGACCAGACCGCATTTGTATTTACCAATACCAAGTTGTGCGTTGACCGACTGACCGAATCCAGCAAAATACCGACTGGCCAACGGACCAACCACAAGTCACTGCCGCGGCGAAGATGGGCACGTGAGCTTGGACCCTGAGGCGCGCGCTTTCTTAGGCGGGCCTATACCGCCCCTCTCTCGACTTTCGGGGATCAATCGCCACGTCTCAATCCTCGTTGTTTTTTACTCACCACAGATCGCAATCATGAGCACTGTCGAGACGGTCACTCAGCACCCCGTGATCACTGCGGAAAATGTCTTGCGCCTATTTCCCGAAGTAAACACTTCGCTCATCGGAGGATCGCACAACTCTGCCACAGATGACAATGCGCTACAAGGCTATGATGAGGAGCAGATACGGCTGATGGACGAGGTTTGCATTGTCTTGGACAACGACGACTTGCCCATTGGCAGCGCGACCAAGAAACTGTGTAAGTGTTTGCGCACAGCATAGCCCAAGGTGCAAGGCGACCGGGAACGACCAACTGTGTAACTCTGAGCAGTGCTGATATAGACAGGCCATCTCATGGAGAACATCGACAAAGGCCTCCTCCATCGTGCATTCTCTGTCTTCCTCTTCGACTCCAAGAACCGTCTGCTTCTCCAGCAACGTGCGACCGAGAAAATCACGTTCCCGGACATGTGGACAAACACATGCTGTTCACACCCGCTAGGCATACCTGGGGAGACGGGTGTCGGGCTTGAGGAGTCGATTCAGGGTGTGCGCCGCGCAGCAGTACGCAAGCTCAACCATGAGCTTGGTATCAAGTCCGAGCAGGTGCCTATTGACGACTTCAAGTTTCTTACGCGGATACACTACAAGTCGCCCAGTGATGGCGTATGGGGCGAGCATGAGAGTAAGTTCTTTTAATGTCAAGGGGCACCAAAGTCGTCGTAGACAAGTACTCACAACCGTTTTAGTTGACTACATCCTGTTCATGAAGGCCGATGTCGACCTTGACATCAACCCCAACGAAGTCCGGGATTCAAAATGGGTATCCCAAGAGGACCTAAAGACCATGTTCAAGGACAAGTCGCTCAAGTTTACACCATGGTTCAAGCTCATCTGTGAGAGCATGCTGTTCGAGTGGTGGAACCACCTTGACTCCGGACTAGAGAAGTATTTGGGAGAGACGGAGATTCGGCGTATGTAAAAGGCAGTGGAGGATTGCGCCCTGCGAAGTGGGCAGTATTGCAAGTGAGCACAGCTACAAACTCCGAGACCAATCGTCCGTGTCGAATCTACTTAGGGTTCCGCGTTAGACCACGCCGGGTTCCGAAGTGAGGCGGCGCATGCATGCAGGCTCGGCGCCCATAGATATCAAGTTTCCGATAATATCCCCGTCACCAGTGGTTTGAATAGACCCCACGCCAATTATTCATATGGCTTTATCGTGCGTACAATCAGCATCTACTACCCCTCTCTTATCGTTGTGTCGTCGCAAGCTTGGTCATGGTTAACCAGCCACTAGCAGCGCCTTTGGCTCTTTAGCTTTTGCCTAGCAGAATGACTGGCAGCCTAATCTATGCCGATACGAGTTTGATCTTGCGTTGAACTGCTGCGTGTAGAGTAATGGAGAGTTTTGATGATCTACTGGGCTGGATGATGGCTCTGGAGTTGCCTACTCCGGGAGGTCCAGCCGAGGTCAGCGCTACCATGCTTCCTCTTCATCCCCACAGATGCTCACAGTACATACGCCACTGTCAATGCCACATCACTTGCCCTCCTCATTCTGCCGCTGATCGCATGTAAATAACAAAGCAAAGCAATGAGAATGAGCAAATACGTGCACAAGTAATGCACGCGTTGAGCCGCATCGGGCCGACATGCAGCTGAAGTCACAAGACGAATGATAACGGGAAGGACGCCTAGTAGCCAGGCAAATGGTTCCGTAGTGACTAGAGGTTGCTCGGCATATGTGAAGCATGACCTTGGCCTCCACCCGAGGATGCTGGGGTGCTGCACAGACGGGGGGGGGGTAGCCGTGGAACTATATCAGTATGCTGATGTCCCCCCATCTATGGCTCTTGTCGAAGAGGCATTACGTTTACTACCACTGGAGCAAGTCAATCATTGCTCGTCATCTCACGTCAAACGCGCCTTAGTGACTACTGCAACAACCCCCACGATACACGCCTCCGGCTGCAACCGGACATTCTCACGACACACTGCTGCTGCGGCTCGACGTTGGCCAAGCATCGTACAGCTGTGCTGTCAGTGCTCTTGTGACAGCCCCCTCAACGAGTAAAAAGCAACTTGGACGCCTCGGGCTAGCCATACATCAACGGACACCAGTCCACGTACACGGGCTTGATACATCGATAACCCAACACGTATACTATCGGTACAGGAAGATCCCGTCGCTCGGGTCCCCTTTCACCAGCAACACTGAATTCAAAAGGGAGCTCATCGAGCCTCACCCATTGATGTCGGTTGATCTGCGTCAAGCTTTCACCTCTCTACGCTACCCATCTCGAGTCGAAACTGTCTCGAGATCGCAGCTTTCCAAAAACCATACAGGAGATTTAAATCGTCCTGCCCATACATAAACCACCAGTTAGCAAGTCGAGAAAAGGTATACCATAATGGCAGGCAATCTACGGTCAAGGCTCCTGCTCAGCCCACGACGACCCATATCAACCACAACGATACTAATTCTATCCATCTAGTAGCGTTGTTTGAACTCAAGGTTTCTTTCTAGACACACTGTGGTTCAAGTGACTAACCCTACCTTTCGACGAGCCTGGTAACTAGCCCTGCGGGGAACACTTCACGGTGGCTTATTCCACGACTGTCCCAATTACCAAACGAAGCGGCAGATCCCATTTGAATACTAGTAGAAGCTTACCCACGAAACCGCAATTATGGCGAAAACCTTGTCGCCCATTACGCCAGTCAGCTGTAGTTTTGCAGGAGAAGCAAAATCCTCCAACTTGAAGTCTGCCACGATCAGGGCCAATGAAGTCCCAGCTAGCATCAAGATTGTGAAGCAAAAGCCCACCGCTCCTGCCTTGCCTCCGCTTACGCATGATGTCCGTGTCGTGACCCTTGCCGAGTACAAGCAAGCTGCTCGTTGCTTGGCCGATGCCTTTAACCAGGATGAGGTAGTCAGGTACTTTGTCGATGTACCTGACCTTGCCCACTGGACTGAAGAGCGAAAGTTTGCTTTGCATGTCGAGATTCTCGAATACATCACGTATGCTCACATCCTCAAGGGAATGGTGACTACGGTCGGAGACTTTGAAGCAGTTGCGTTGTGGTAAGTCATCATATATTAACCTTTGGTAACCCATGCAAGAATTATCGGGCTTACATATGCATTCTATAGGATGCCGCCAGGCCAGAACATGGATGACTATCTAACCATATTCCGTTCTGGCATGTGGCGTCTGAACTTCCGCCTGTCGGCCGAAGGCAAGCGTCGCTTCTTTGGCGAGTTCATTCCTCTACTCCACGACACGATGCATACTACGCTTGGCGATCGAGAACTCGAGGCCTGGTACTTGGTATACATTGGCACTAGGCCTAGTGGCCGTGGAAAGGGCCATGCTCGCAAGCTCATTGAGCATGTCACGAAGCTGGCGGATCGTGAGGGCAGGCCGTGTTACTTGGAGTCGAGTAACGAGGCCAACCCCCCGATCTACCGCAAGTTTGGCTTCCAAGTGACGAGAAGGGTCCTCCTTCAGAGGGGTGGAAAGAATATTCCCATGGATATCATGGTGAGGGAGCCCCAGATGACGGAAGAGAAGAAGGGTGGCATGTAAGGTAGTTCGTTGTTGGGACAGGATTGATGGTGAACAGTAAAGCACCGGTTCAACAGGTGATTTCTGAGGGGTAAGATACAAGCTAGGGGATGCTGGCTTCTTGTAGTGTCCTTCAACAGGGCCTACCTAGTGGATTTCTTTTCATACATGTCTTGGATTACACACTCGTTACTGTGGGGTACAGAGAAACAAAGTGGTGACACGATGCTTGCAGCTCTTCCGACTGCTACTTATTGTGAGTGATGACGTTGTAAGAGATAAATTGAAGGCTCTTGACGCGAGAAGTGTATTGGCATTGTCGAATGGTGTGGGCATGAGGCGTTTCAGCAGCAATTGTGTGGCAGCGTCGCAATTGGGAGTCGAGCATGAAGCTGAAAGTGGGGGGTACCGAGTCGAGATGAAATGCCCCGAAATATGTAGTCGCTGATGCGGATCGTAATATATGTAAGTAGCACGTGGTGCCGGGGTCCATGGCTTATCATGGCAAAAGCAAAGAAGGGTAAGAAGATTACACGAGAGATTAGCGGTGGAGCTTGGTAGTGGCAGTGCTGGCAGGCTTCACGACAAATTGCGGTGTCATGAAACACGCACTGCCGACGGTATCGCTGACCCAGTTGCCAAACCTGTCGCGTCTTCATCTCCTCACTCCACTCCCTGATTGCTCCCCCTCGTCCACACTGTCGTTGTTCGTCCGCTGCCTGCCGCTCGTTGTACGCCTGCTGCACTGTTGCACCATTGCAGACTTTTTTGCTTTCGCCTACTACGTAGCCTTTGCATCGCTTCACCCCTCGTGATCCATCCCCCAATTCTTTACCCTTTCATCCCGAACCCGCCTAATCGATAAAAAAAAGTGGTGTCTCCCCACTCGGTCCGCATCCGCAACGCTACCTAACGCACCCCGCAAGTCTCGCCCAGCAACGCGTCGACGGCCTGCTGAAGCCAATCGTCCGCCCTGCCAGCTCACGCCCAGCGAAAGACTTTGCTGGAGCCTGCCGTTGCATTCCACGTACCATTCACTTATCGCGCCCCTATCAGCCTGCTCTCATCCTCCTCTATCGCTACTGCTTCTTCTTCTTCTTCTTCTTCGTCTGTTTTTCTCGTCATGGTCACCCAACGCAGGTACTCCGTTACGGGTCAGACACCACCCGACGACGCCGAAGCCATGAAGGCGCGCTCGCCCAAGCTCCAGTCTCTCGACACCAGTGTCCAAGCGCCGCCCTGTGGATACTGCGACGCCGCGGCCGAATTGAGCGCCAGCGGCGATGACGGCGCATCCGAGCAGCGGAGAGGGAGGAAGATGGGCCCCAACGGCACCATTGTACGCACATCGAGCAAACGATCCGCAACCCAGCTGCCCTCGCCCAGCTCGCCCTCACAGCAGCTGCCGCAAAAGATTCCGCGGTACCGACTGTGCCATGACGAGCACGCCGACGTTGACATGGACTCAGACACGGACTCGGGTTCGGATGGCACGGACGGGCTGGGCGAGGGGAGCGAGCTCGATGACGACCATGGTCTGGAAAGCCGGGCAACGTCTGTCCCCTCAACGCCCGACCATTCACTTGGATGCAGCGCGCTGGGTCTGCCCGAGGCCACGCGCCTCGAAGGGCTGCGACTGTATGCGGAAGAGAGACCAGACGACGAGCACATGGAAGACTATGCACTTTCACCCCCGCACTCGAGAAACAACAGCGTCAACCGCACGCAGTTTGATGGTGCCAGCGTACTGCAGGCGGAGTGGGCGGCACACATTGCGATGCACAAGGACAAGTCGGAAACTGTCCATATTGAGAATATTCAGAACATTGAGCCTATCGAAAACGCCGAACCCGTCCAAAACATCGAACCCGCCGAAGACATCCAAACAACCTCGACCGATATCGGGCAACCGCTGCCCACCGACACTACGCACGATCCTCTAACCTTCATCACGCTGCCCCCCGAAATCCGTCACCAAATCTACCGCAGCTGCGAAAACCTCGTCGTCGACAAACCGCTCGTATACTGCATCTCGACGTTCAACGGCGAAATGCAACACCCGCTCGCCTCCGTCTCGCGCCTCGTACGCTCCGAAGCCCTCGCAATATTCTACAGCTACAACCTCTGGGTCATCAAGGTAGAATTCCGCATGATGTACGAAGCCTTCCGCGACTGGATCATTCGACTCGGAGAAGGCGCGGGACTCCTCCGCCTCATCGCCTTATCCGTGCGGGGCTCGCTGTTCAAGCCCAAGAAGAGCCATGGACAGAGCGTACTGATTCACGGGCATTTGGTTCAGCTTGCGCCAGGCATCATCGGGCCTGCAGCAGGATCGAGAGAGGAGCTGTATTGTCCCCCGGACGGCGATGCGAGTTTTAGGATTGATCTGAGTGAGAAGCATGCGGGGGGCATGGTGCAGATTGTGAGGAATGATGGGACGAGCGAGGCCGGGGAGAAGGCACGGGTGTATTTGAGTAAGATGGTGGGGGGGCTTTGGGAGAAGAGGAGGGCGGGGACGCTCAATGGACAGGATTGGATTACTATGGTGGATGGGTTTTTGTCGTTTATTGGGGGGTGGTGATGAGGTTTTGGCGGGAACTTTTTGGGTTGATCTCACGTCTGGTGTGTGTGTCTGATGAGGAAGAAATGGAAGAGGAAGAGGAAGATGAAACAAAATTAGGTGTATTTGGAAGGGACTGGACGATCTATTGTTTGGGCAATCTTTTTTTGCTTTGAATCTTTGGGGGGGGGGCAAGGTTCAATCATCTTTCGGAGTATAATGTTAATGATTGCGGGTTGGGAGAAGAAATTTTATGGGTAAGTACATGACCAAAGCGGATACAAGCATTGTGTTTTTTTTTTGTGTGTTAACTTCAAGGGAAGAGATTGCACGTTTGTTTGTTTGTTTGTTTATTTGTTTCATCTCCTGCTTTGTCTTTTTTAACATATTTCTGCCTTTGGTCGAGTAAAGCAGTTTATACAAGTAGTTGACAAGTTCGCGATATAATATATACCCCCTTTTTTTTTTCTTCCTCTCTCTCTCTCTGTGTGTGTCTTGCGTACTTTTTGCATTTACTCCAACTTTTTGCACCGTATATACCGTATTCCCATCCCCTATTAAGATTCGACTTAGGTAATGAATGTATGGTCCAATGAGAAAGTCGTGTATACGGACGCGTGTTTTTTTTTAAAAAAAGTAGGCGGTTAGCGAATGAAGCCCAACGATGAAAAGGGGTTCAGCCCTCTCTCTCCCTCTCTCCCTTTCTCTCTCGGAAGACGGGAAGACGGCATGGGGGGATGGTGGTTTGATTTGAACAGGCCATTGTGCGAGTGGAGCATTCCGGGGTTCCGGGCTTTGGCCTCATCCGGACATATTTCTCACTCTTCTGTATGACCGGGGCCGTGGGGGGTTACGTGCACTCTCTCTCTCTCCTCGATATATACAACTGTATCTACAAGTCTTTTTTTTTAAACTACGACTAGAAAGAGCGGAATGCGATAGGCTTACCCTCTCTCTCCCTCTCTTGATCCCCCTTCCCCCCCCCTTTCTTACCCTTGGTTCTTTCTCTTAAATCGCCTTGGCGTTCTGAGTGAACGCACCGCGCGCCGCCACGCATCAAACAATGCACGTCCTACTCACGCTCTCGCTGTTGCTCGGCGCCCTAACAACACTCTTCTACAATCTCGAATCGCGCCTCGAGTCCTTCTACATCTTCACCCCGGCTGCCCTGCACTCCCTCAGTCTCTCGGCTATTGAGCGCCACGGAAACGACACCGCGGCCGTCGTATCCTACATTGTCGACTCGCTGTCGGCGTTGCACCCGCAGCATATCAATCTCGATGAGGAGTGGGTGTTTAATAATGCGGGGGGTGCGATGGGCGCAATGTATATTATACATGCGAGTGTGACGGAGTATCTGATTGTGTTTGGGACGCCTGTGGGGACCGAGGGGCATACGGGACGGCATACGGCGGATGATTATTTTCATATTTTGAAGGGGGAGCAGGTGGCGTATGCGCCGGGTAAGGGGGTTTATGAGGCGGAGAGGTGAGTTTTTTTCCCTGTTGTTGATGTTGTTGCCATCTTCCTTGAAAGGAAGGTGCATTTTGGAGGGGTTGTTAGTATGAATGGTTTTGCTGACGAATGCTGGGGTACAGGTATCCTCAGGGTAGCGTGCATCATCTTCGTCGCGGCGAGGTGAAGCAGTACAAGATGGACGGAGAGTGCTTTGCGCTCGAGTATGCGAGGGGATGGATTCCGCCCATGTTGGGATTTGGATATGCTGATAGTAAGTTTTTTGCCCTCGCTAACTCTTTCATTCCTTTCTCCTTTCCCCCTATCTGCAAAGACTGGGTCAAGGAGGAATAAACTTTTTCGGAGAAATTTGTGGCTGACTTTTTGGTTTCTGTTGATAGCTTTCACAAGTACCTTGGATTTCCCAACCTTGTGGCGCACGACTGTGATTACGGGACGCGAGATGATCGCTAATTTGCTCAAGGGGAAGTTGTAGCAAGGCTTATGTCTTGGCTGCCAAGACAGGGGGGTGAGAAAAAGCGAGGACTTGGTTGTGGGGAGTGAGCGAATATTTAGGTGGGAGAAAAGACGGGCAGTGTACGTGCGTATTAAAAAAAAATACGGGTCAATCAGCCTGAGTAAACCTCAGATTCTGTATACTCGTTTATTTCAATCTATATGTCGTAATTGCAAGGAGAAAAGGGAGCAATTTTCAATATATTGGCGCGGAGCTATTTAAACTTTGAGCAGCGAGCCGGTTACCAGATGCGTCGGAAACAAGCTTTTCCCATGCTGCCGGCTCGCGCGATTTTAACTTTCGCCGCACAACGTTTATTTGAGCGAGCAAAGAGGAAGGGCATCATGGAGAAGGCATCAGGGCTCTCGATCTAGGCCTAGATTTGGGATAAGCGAGTGAGAACGATAGCGGGGTCTGCGGATGGGTCAAGTTGAAACGTCTGTGCCAGAGGCATCCGCAGCATCCGACTCTGGCGGTTGTGGCACGACTCGGGATGTTACTATAATAGGGTGCAGGGGGGCTAGGAGCAGCAAAGGGAACAGAGGGAGCCACATGCGCGACTGGACAGCTGAATGGCTGGACTGATGGACAGCACTAGCGGACATGGTGAAGCAGCGCGTACTCGGACGAGCAACAGGAGCAAGACATTGAAGGGCTTGTTCGGCCGGGGTCTTGGATATACGGGAGCTAGAGTACGTAGGTGGGTAGACGAAGAACAAGAAGACGTTGGTGATGATATCAAGTGGTCATGACGAAAGAGACAGGACTTAGCAGAAGCAGGTGGCTGGTGGCTGGTGGCTGTATGCAGACGGTGGCTGGTGGCTAAAGCGGAAAGTGCAAAGCTCAGCATGGAAGGTGGGGGGGGGGTGACTGCAGGCGGAAGGAGCGAGTGGTGCATGAGCAGGAACCGGGCTAGGCAATAAAATCAAGCCTTTTCCACCGGCTTGGGAAACACAACCAAGGCAGAGGGCGCACCATGACGACGGGGCACGCAGCAAACAAGACAGGACAAGAGAGAGAAAAAAATCTCTACTGCACACATGCTCACACAGCCCAGGCCGGAGCAGCCACGGAACCCACGACACCAGGCAGGACGGGCTGCAGGCCATGGACGAGCAAGTGCAAGCAGCGGGCGGATCAGGGCAGATGGCGCGTCAGATTGGCGGCTCTGCCGATGCGAGGCATGGCCAAGGCGGGCGTGGTGGCATTGTGGTCCACCATGTCGCCCAGAGCTGACGCGGATTTTT
Organism: Bipolaris oryzae ATCC 44560; assembly: GCF_000523455.1. NCBI lineage: Eukaryota > Fungi > Ascomycota > Dothideomycetes > Pleosporales > Pleosporaceae > Bipolaris > Bipolaris oryzae. The sequence continues at coordinate 92,824 of NW_006911342.1, read as the reverse complement.
CTTCTCTTCCCCAGCACAACGCGCAACACAACTCTCCGGGGCCCACATGGCCGGCGTCTCGCACTGGGCCTCCCTCCTCCGCTGCTGTTTCGGCCGGCGTCAAAGAGGGCGCGTCGTGATGTCATGGTCGTCAATGGCGGTACACTCTGGCTTGCCCAAGGGCCCGGCGTCGCGGCTGGTTCCAGTTTGGGGGTGACGCATGTCAAGTGCAATCAATTGCCTTGCCTTCACAGCCCTCCTCCATCCGCTTACCTACTTAGATGCAAACACACTCCCGACTGCTCTGATAAGCTTGCTCCTCCGCCCCCGGCCTCCCGCCTGCCCGTCCGCTTCTGTCTTACTTACATGCCTCCTGCCTCCTTCTCCTCGTCCTTCCCGCCCGCACTCTAGCCTCGACGCTTTTGCCCTTACCCTTTGGCCCCAGTCTCCCCTAATCTCCCCCTGCTGCCGTCTTTCGTTTTTGCGCCCTTGTCCCTTCATCCACGACCACCGCCCGCTTGTTGGCTGCCATTGAGGCCCTTGGTCTCACGCTGTGACCATGCTTTCCCCAAGATCCACAGCCACCACCCTCGCAGTGGCCATCCTCTCGCTCCCCGCCGCTACAGCCCAGTCCCTATCCATATCGCCAAACACAAAGGCCCCCAAAGATGCCTCCGACTACATCAACCCTTCATTCGCCGGATTTGGCATCGAGCCCTCCAACCTCTTCTCCTTTACTGGCGGCGACCAGATCAACCAGTTTTCCGTCAAACTCCTACAGAACCTCGCAGACTACTCGGGCGCTCCTCCTCACATCCGCCTCGGAGGAAACACGCAGGATTACATGCTTTTCGAGGCAGACAACCAACGCTTCGCATGGAACGCCAACAAGAACTCACAAGCACAGGGCACCAAGGCTGCCGACTCCATGATTATTGGTCCCAACTACTTCACAGCCCTGGACCGCTTCCCCAAGGATACCCCCGTCACCTTTGGCCTCAACATGGCTTACATGGAGAGCGACTGGGAGACTCGCATCACTACCATGGCAAAGGCCGCTATTGACGGTATGAAAAACGTGAAGCTGTATTCATTCGAAGTTGGCAACGAGCCCGACCTGTGGCTGCAGAACATGTTCCGCGCTGGCGCATGGAGCGGAAGCACATACACGACCCAATGGCTCGACCGCTGTGAACTCATCTACGAGCAGGTGCTCAAAAATGCTAGCCTTCCTTCGTCCTTTTTTGAAGCTCCTGCAACTGCCTCTACCATCGGCACCACCTTTGAGATTGCCCAGCTGGTTGACGATGGCATCATGGAAGGCAGAAATGGCGACAACTACCTCGCTACCTGGAATCAGCACGACTACTACTATTGTATGTTAACAATGTCCCCCCCCCCCTTAAATCTAGCTACCAGCCATATTAACAATTTGCAGTCATTGGAGTTACACCCACTCCTCTTACCCTTGATGAACTAATGGATCTCGACACTACTAATGTTCAGTTCAAGTACTGGGAGAAGCAAGTCGGCATCGCCTTGAAAACCGGCCTCCCCTATGTCCTGCGTGAAATGAGCTCCGTTGGCCCTATTGGTATGCCCTCTGTCAGCGATGTTTTTGGAGCCGCCCTCTGGACCATGAACTTTTTCCTTTACGCCGCCACTATCGGCATCTCCTCTGTACAAATGCACATGACCGACAACTCAAATGCCAGTGCTTGGCAACCTATTCCCATGTATGGCCGCGACACCAGCTTTGTCCGCCCTCAATACTACGCCCACGCTGCCATTGCCCAAATCATTGGCAACGGTAACGGAACTACCCAGATCAAAGCCGAAAGCACAAGCGATGTTGGTGCTGGCTACGACGGTCGCATCCGCGTTTACAGCGCCTATGCAAATGACAAGCTGCAGTCTGTCACCATGATCAACGCCAAGCAAGTCAATGCTTCCACTTCAACCAAGAACAGCTTTACATTCAACCTCAACCTTGGCTCTGATAACGCAAACAAGGAAGTCTTCATTTCTTATCTGACCGCCCCTGGCGCCGATTCCCAAACTGATGTTACTTGGAATGGCATGAAGTACGATGACGTTACCGGCGAATCCTCTGTCGTCGACAGTACCGTTGTCGTCACCACTGCCGACGGCTCCGGAAAAATCACTGTCCCTGTCCGGGATAGTGAGGCTGTCGTTGCCAACATTGGAAATCAGCTGGGTGTCAATGCTGTAATCAAGCCAGACGGCACACAGTCCAAGAAGAGTAGTGCTGCTTCGAGGTCTGTTAGCAGCGCTGGTTTCGCTGCTATCACCGGCATACTGGCTGTGCTGGTTAGTCTAGCCGTGGTGTAATGAGTGGTGTGGGCTAGTTGTCTGGCCGTCTACGACCTTTTCCTTGACTATCCGTTTCTCCTTTTTTTTGTCGCTTCGTCTCTCTGCATCCATTTCCCTATCTCTCTCTTGTTACAAGACTTGCATCATGGACCTTGCATATGCATTATGACTGGCGTTTTCTCTTCTTCTTCTTTGGGCTTGGGTCTTCCGGGAATGTTTCTATTGGCATTGTTGTTGTTCAAACTAAAAGACAACTTGGATTAATGGGCTAGCAATTGGAAAGGGCGTAGTAATAAGGCGTCTAGAGTTGTATGTACGTGGATATAGAGTACATTGACATGTACATACCGATATGGCAGGTGTGTGAAAGTGTCAACTAAATGTGTACTTGTACAGTACATATGACCTTTATCTCCTGGAGATCATCGCAATACATCCATTCAAAGTTCACTCTATGTATTCAATTCATGGGAACACCACCCCAGAGCCAAAGCTAATACATTCGATTAATATATTCTGAGTGTGTTCGCTGTGCCAGACGTAACATCACAGGGCTCGTTGTTCTTACTGCTTAGGGCATTTTATGTGTCCTATCAATAGTACGTGCTCCTTGTTTTGATTAGGCTTCTAGGCAGATTGACACACCGAGCCACAGGGTACCCCGTTTGGATGGTTAAGTATAGCAAGCTAAGAAATATGTCAATGTACGTACTCCTGCAAAATAAATCATTGTGAAGTTTAGAATACTAAATCAAATGGACAGTTTCACATGGTTGGGTTCACCATGTCCACAACCTGATTGATGCCTTAGAAAGAATCGAAACTGATTCAAGTCTTTCCATGTCCGCCGAGGCAATATACATGTATATCCAGCACCAAGAACTAAATAGGATAGCCGCGGTAGCACTATGTAGACATGTGTTACTATCTCGTATAAGGAAGCGTACCGGATGGTGGCTAGATATACCATGTGCGTTACCATATGCGTACGTACTACAAATGGCCTTACACTGATAAATAGTAAGCGATGCCGAAGGGAATATGGCTGACGAATTTATCCTATGTATCTATTCTTTCTTCTATTTGATTCAAGAGGAAAGTTCCCAGTTACCTGCTCTTTCGACTACACTGAGTTGACATTGCTCACGTGATTTATCGCTAGCTCGAGAGTGACATTCCCACACTAACAGTCTAGCATTGATGGAACGAATAATAGCGAATACTCTTAGACTATCGATTCCATCTCTAGCAGACCATACAAGCGGGGTAAAAACACTGGCGATCAGCAACGGCTATCGGATCGCATAGCACGTCTTGGCAGCTCTGCTACTCGATCCTATCGCAACATGACTACCCACTACTCTACCACTAGACGTGAAACAAATCAAGACGTCTTATACCCAAAATGGCAATTTTCCAAAATATCCATGTTCTCGCCAAAAACCCAGCAAATGAGTCAGGCCTGACGTAACCCACTCCCCACGCTCGGCGCCTTCACAATGACATCATAGCATCTCCAAAAAAAATTCCCCCCAGCTCCACCCACACTCACGCGCGATCAAATGCTACCTGTGCCGACGATCCGAAAGTCTCAGCTATGGAGCGAAAGGTGATGACGAATGGTGCCCAGCTTGTTTTGACAGCCAGGTTGATAGGGTCATGAGCTGCACTGTTATCTGGAGCGTAGGCACCGCTATTTTGACAACTTTTCGCCGCGTGAGACCTACATCGTCAGCACCATGAGATTTCGCGATAGAAGGCAAAACCAGTACAAGGATGACGATGATGAGAAGCCGCCGGAGCAGGTGGGCCTTCGTGATCGACTTGCTCACTTTACATGGTGTGTTTGACGTACCAACAAAAAAAAAGGTCGCTTCAGAAAGTAGGCTAACGATACAATAGGACATGGTTCGCGTGCACAATGTCTACAGGATCCCTTGCTGTAGTGCTAGGAAATACACCAAACAAATTTACCGGGCTACAAACAATCGGCAAAATCGTCTTCATCTTCGATCTAGTCCTCTTCGTCCTCTTCAGCCTATGCATGCTCACCCGTTTTCTACTCGTTCCTCGGAAGCTCCTCGGGTCCCTGCATCATCCAGTCGAAGGCCTATTCTTCGGCACCTACTGGGTATCCCTCGCACTGATTCTGAATTGCACATACATCTACGGCGATTCGGCGACTGGGCCATGGCTGACCAAGGGGCTTGAAGTTACGTACTGGATGTACTGTGCTGCGGCGTTTCTTGTCGGGCTGTTACAGTATTCCATGTTTTTCCGTCTCGAGCGACTTAACGTTGCCGATGCTGTCCCCGCCTGGATCTTTCCTATTTACCCTCTGCTTGTAGTGGGGACGCTGGCTGGGACTATATTGCCCGGGCAGCCTCCAGGTGCGAGCTGGAAGATTTTCGTTAGTGCCATCATGTTTAAGGGACTCGCGTGGTTGGTTTCGTTCTTGCTGTATGGTCTTTACATGCAGCGTCTTATGACGCATGCTTTGCCATCTCCGTCTACTAGACCGGGCATGTTTGTTTCTGTTGGACCGGCAGGTAGGTTTTGACTTTCCCTAGAGATAGTCTACCATCCTTGTGCTAACATCTGCAGGCTACACTGCTGCTGGACTCCTTTCGCTCGCGAATCAAGCACCAAATCAAGTTCCAGCAAACTATTTGACAACTATTTCTATTCCTGACGGCGAAATTCTGCGCATAATCGGCATCGTCGCTGGTCTTTTCGTTATACTGTTCGCCTACTGGTTCTTCCTCGTCACAACCATCGCCGTCTTAGTCGGAGCCCGCAAAATGTCTTTTACGCTAAACTGGTGGGCATTTATTTTCCCAAATGCCGGACTCACTCTCGCGACGATACAAGCAGGGAAGGTGCTAAGGAGTGAAGCTATTAATGGCGTGGCGAGCGCACTGACTCTATTGCTTGTGATCATGTGGCTCATGACGGCCGTGTTCTGTGCTCGCGCACTGTTCCTCGGACAGATCATGTGGCCTGGAAAAGACGAGGATAAGACTATGGCTGACGTGCCTTGGGGCTGGAAAGGTAATAAGGGAGATCCTGGAGCTAGCAAGGTTAGGCCAGCGAGACTAGAGGATGATGTCTAGTTTTGGATATATGAGCATGACATTAGCGAGGAGTATAGGCGCTTTGAACACATAGGAACATCATGCTTTGTCGTAATTATGAGATTGTTGTGATGCACTTGACATTTTTTGTACACCACGCCCGATTAGACCGGAGATTGATTTTAGCGGATTCTATAGTTGTATGTTTCATGACGTAAGATTTGATGAAGGGGCTTCAGTGAAGGACTAAAGTTTCTAGTAGCAATGCGATATTCTTTATCACAGCTTTGCACCGGGAGCGTTACATTAACGTCTTTGAACAAATAAACACCATTTTAATTAAATACACTTTTCTCACGGATACTCCCGCCTCACACCCGCTGTTAGCACTCTTGCACTGAAGCGTAAGCAACGGCCAACGCGACATCAAAGTCAATTCAACTAGTGCATAACGTAATCATGTCCTTTCCCCGCAAAAAAAATCCCCCATGTCAGCACTTGCTTCGTAGTACGTTCTTATTTTATCAAAAAAGCCGTGTTTAGAACCCAGTTCTTATCTTGCGTGTCTCTCTCTCTCTCTCTGATATGCTACTAACTAAGAATTATCACAAAGTTTGGTCACGCTAGTTAACCCCCCCCTTCCTCCCCCATTTCTCGCTGGCGCCGCCAATCGTACCATTTTTTGGGAAAAGCAAAATATATGGTTCTTGTATCATATGATCTCAAGTTGTACCTGATGTTGTAGAGGTCATTCGGGATGTATTGGTATTATTATGCTGGTTCAGGCGTACCCGGTACCGCGGAATAGAAGTATGGGTTGAATGATCATGCATTGAGCGAAACGGGGGTATTGGCGGAGTGTTGGCGGAGATTCTTGGGTGCATTCCTTGGCATGTGTAGATATTAGATTAGGTTTTCGGTGGTATTACGTGTACGGGAAAGGTCGAGGCTTGGACGGGGGGGGGGGTGTAGGTTTAGATAGCCGTTGGCTGAATTAGAGTTTTCGAGAGTTGAGTTGCGATCACGATTCAATAGACAGTGAATGAAATATAGCAATCGTTTCCCCAAAGAAATTGCTCAATGAAAACATTTTTTTTTAGGTTCCCAAGAGGAAAAGTGTTCCGCGCTTCTTGGCTGCTTCTGTATGCAACTATAGACGAGGCTCCGATGTGTAGAGTGGCAAAGGCCAAAACGCCACTATCAATGGCTCTCAACGCCCCAACCGTGCGCAACAATAAACTACCGCGGAGCCAAAAGGGTCTCGGTACCCTCTACACGAGTCGTAGAACAGTGTGCAGCTGAAAAAGCATCATGTTCTATACGGATGGCTAGTCTACTTGGGTCAATATACATACCTACGTGTTATTTAGCAATCGTCACGGCCATCGTGAGCTGTGAATAGAATCGTATCGAAGCTCTCGGCGCATTTCTCGGCCCCGCCTCAAAAATGCCCAGGAGCAGGGTATCTGGGATACCAGGCCAAGCCAAAACCCCACAACCGTCATCGTGAACTGTACCAAGACCGACAGCAACACTTTATTTCCTTCTTCTTCTTTTTTGGAGTCCACCTCAGCATGATCAGGTAACCTCCATCCAAACACTGTCGTCCACATGTTGCATAATTCTTGCAAATCGAAAAAAGCCATCTGACTCATTTTCGGCTTTTTTGTATACACGCAAAGTCCGAACATGAAACCGCACTGACCCGCGCGGCCCAACCACTTGTTCGCTAAAACCAGACACTCACTCTATCACGAACTCTGTTTTTCTTCTTCTTTGGGTGGGAAATGTCGATCCTCAACCCTATATCCGGGGGAGGGCCGACAAAAGCCTCGTATTATTAGGCACCACACGGCAAAGGCAATGCACACACACACACACACATGGCAAGGACTGGCATTCTTTGCCGATGCCATACGGCGCAATCCCAGCAAGGCAGACAAGACCAAAACGCAGTGAATGACGATGATGGGGTTTTCCTCTGCTGCCCAGGCTCTTAGCCGGCGGTAGACAAGAAGGTCTAGGCCTGCGGACGCTGCGACGTGAGGGGCGCTAAAATCACGAGGACTAGGCGCCCGGGCTTGGCCTATGGGCTTCGCTGGCGGAAAGCGGACGAGAGAGAGAGAGGAGAGGGGACAGGTTGCAGGGCGGTATTATGGGCTTTTGGGCAAGTGGGATGTCCGGTATTGGCATGGGCATGGGGGTGCGGGGCCTTGAACGACATACCGCGCGCATGAACCACTTATCACCGTGGGCCGGACACAATAAGTCGGCACACCTCAGCTGCATCGGGGAGACTTGCCACGCGTTGTGCAGGTGCGAGGCCGAATCAGCGCTGGTAAGCGGAGGAGACGGAGATAGTGCCCCGCTGCCCTAGCTAGAGATGGGGCCGCTGGTTGGCTGTGTCTAGGGCCGGGTGGGTAATACGGTGCTTGGATTGTCGGGGATAGGGTTTTGGGTTGGTGTGGGCTACATGGGTGGAGCTTGGGGTGGTGTGTGAGTGGCATCGTTGAGAGAGCGATAGGGCCTCTGTTTTGGCTGGGGTGGTCTGAGAGTTGACAGTATATAGATGGGTGCTTGTCCCCCCACCTCCATGCCTTGGAAGCCAGAACATCGTGAACTTCATATACTCGACATCTTCATCTTCGAGTCATTCAAACAGTAATACATCGACCGTCACCTCTACTACTACTACTACTACTACTACACACTACAACATCAATACTACCATCAACACCATGTCTTCCCCAGCACCTCAATACGTCTACGTCCCCAACCTCGTTGGAGGACAAATGCTCCGCCTCCCCATTGAGGACCTCTCCTCCGACAGCGAGTCCACCATCTCCCAACAACCCATTGCCAGCCCAACTCTCTCCTCACGATACACCCGCGACTCGTCCCCTTCGCCAAGCGTCGAGAGCGTCGAGTCCGAGGAGTGATGAGCTCATCATCCGTCCCACGTGGGGAGTAGAGACAGACACGAGCGAGAGCGGAGAATGACGACAACGGGCCTTTGCAGCCCAAACCCACAAAAGTCCAAGACACGGCAACCAAACTGAAACTAGCGAGCGGAGAGGAAGCAGGAGGAGAGAGGACCCTTTTTTTTTGCCAAGTCCCCTTTTCAGCGATGGAGAACGATGAAATTACACCTACCGAATCAGTCTAATTACGCGCACGAAAGAGAAGGGAGGGAAAGAGAGAAAGAGGAGTGACATCATTTTTGGTCATTGCTCCCTCTTTCTCTCTTCTCTCTCTCCGCTCTTTGTACGACAACCCAACCCTTCTTTTTACCCAACTCAGCCCAACACGACATAACGCACGTACGCACGCACCTCCCTTTTTCTCCCTTTGTCAATTTCAAGCCCAGAGAAGAAAAAGACTGTGCTTGTTTTTCTCCTCCTCCCCTCCCGATTGTTGTCGGCCCGACAGAACGGATTGGAGAAGAATGGCCACGTGGAGGTGGGAGTATGTGTGTGTGTGTGTGTGTGTGTGTGTGTGTGTGTGTGTGTGTGTGTAAGAGATAAGGGTATTCCGGGGGTGAAAAACAAAAGGTCGGCTTTCTTTGAAACTACACCAAACTCGCACCTTTTTTCGGTTCATCAATTTTTTTTCTCTTTCGCTTCCTTCTTTTCTTTCTTGGTGGGTTGGGATCGGGCTTGGCTTGCATGATGGGCATGCGCGGAAGCAGGAGAAGGAAGCTTGGCCTCGGTTAGAAGAGCGAGGGGGGTGTGGTGCGGCGCGTGGGAGTGGGAGGGGGGCATGGGACGATCGCTGCATTGTTGGGGAAACAGAGCACGCGGGCTACTACTCTCAACCCCCCCCCATCCCCTCACCTCTCTCTCGGCCGACCCTGCTTGCGGGGATCTTTTGTTCTTTTTTGCACTTTTACCCCTTCGATGCTTCGCTTACCAATAGTAAGCTGATTCATCAGGCAATTGCTTCGAGGGTGTGGTGACGCAGAAGCATCAGTTGGGCCGCCAAAAAAGTTAACCGAGATGGTAATAGTTTTAATAGTTAGTTATTAATGCAAATAAATGTCGTGGTATCCTTTGATTTGTTTGCGAGGTTTGTGCACAACATGTCCTTGTGACAGGTGTAAGCTTGGTCCTTGCAGCGTGTGTCTCTGAGAGAGAGAGAGAGAGACACAGTGAACCGTGCATATCATTATTATGGGATATATGTATGGGTAGGGTTCGGGCCTGTAGAAAGCTCGGATACTCGGATGCAGCGTCATGCGTGAGGCAGCAAAAGAAAACAAAAAACGAAAAGATTGGCCTGATGGAAAAGGTCTGGATCTTCTCGCTTCTCGTTTACGACTGACTAGTAGCTTACGGGGACGAACCTATGCAAGTATATCATGTGATGCAAAGACGGTGATGACGATGTTGCGTAGAGTACAACAGGTTCCACCATCCCGCACATCGTCATTCTCCTGCATGTCTGTGTGATACGTTGCTGCCCCGTTGCCCAAAACTTTAATGGTCAGTTAAGAGTCAGTCAAGTTGGGCCACGTAGGCAGGCACCCTTCGCACGCACGGTTACTATGCCTATCCAGGCTTTTTTTGTTTTGTTTTTGTTTTGTTTTTTTCCCTTCCCAATTCCTATCTCCTCATGGGTTTGGGGGGCATATTACACATATGCAACTCTTTGCTGTACTGTACTTACCTGCAACACTGCATCTTTCTTGCATCCGCACGCGAGAATGCCAAGATTGTGGAATGCTAGAGTACATACTGCCGGCACCGATGCCCAAAACCCTGACGTCTCTCGATGCCGAGGCTAATGACGCCTGACTTCACCATGTATGGTCCATGCTTTATTGTTCTTTTTTGGCAAGAACTACTATCTGAGCGGTGTAGGCGTTATCAGGGACAAGAGGCTAGAACCTCTCTACCTCTATAGTAGTGATTGATCTGGCAAGGAATAGATATGATGCCAGCGTTACAACGTGAGGATATTGGGCAGTACGTGGCTCTTGGGATCATGAGCGTGTGCATGTAAAACGTACCGATGGAACAGGGTGATGGCGAAGGGAAAAAGAAATAACGTTATCACAAGGTGAGGCGAGCCCAAGATACAGGTGAGACAGCTTTGGATGTATTTTTAGGGAAGAACTCCGAGCCAGTCGATCTGGTGAGCCGCGGCGCTGAAGAGCCTGCATGTACCAAGCACTGCACCTCATCGTTGTGGAGTGACCTTTTTTTCACGATCATGCATTTCACCCAGATAGTAGCCATTGCGTTGTTCAATTGCCAGTAATTGCGTGAATACTTGGCATAGAATGGAAGAAATATTGTGAGGTACGTCATTGAATTCATGTGCTCTGCTTGGCTACTGACAGGAGGTGCTTGACTCCCCCGTATTCACAATGAATCCGTTGGACAGTGTCAAACCGTAAACCCACCATCTCTGAGCAGAACTTGGAGAAAGCGCTGTCATCTCTACAAAGTACACCGAGATATTTATTCACTAGAATATTGCGTTTCATGAGAGTGCTCCTGTAGTCAGAGACTATAGATATGGGTGTGCCTAGGTACAGCGAGGATGTCGGGTGATATTCAGCATGAAGTGCCACTTGCTTTGGAAATACAGATACAGTACGTAGGGCGTGAATCGCACATCATAGGGAAGTAGGTCATGCTGCCTTATGCTTTTCACTTGCACATTGTTGGTCCTGCTATGAGAACAACCCGTGTGTAGAACCAGAATGACAGTGTGAATGGTGATAATGAAGGGAAGATAACCAACTTGAACATGTACTGGCAAACAAACCGCACTGTGTAGAAACTATAAATGAGCCACTACTATTACATAACACAATACCCAAGTTTCCATAATATACGCATAACAACCAGAGCCAGTTTGATCCCCAAGCTCCCTTATACTAACATGGCACCACCACCCGAAATGATCATCCTCCAAATCCCAATCTTCTACCAAAAATGGGTCTGGCGGAAATGTCCCTGCCACCCACGCTACCACAAAACAACAGCAAAGTACGTTGCTATGCCACCTTCAACTGACCCTGTCATAGCCGCTCGAAATGAAGCCATAATTAAAGACTGGAGGGCATGGCGCTGGAACGTCTACAATATCGACATGACCGCCTCGTCGATGAAGAAATGGTGGTCTCAGTACGAAAAGGAATCAAAGCGCGAGTCATGGCAGGACGATTTATGGCGCATCTGGCAGGAAGAGCATGGTTTTAGGATCTTGGTGGAAGAGGCGGAGAAAGAGGCAAAGGAAGAGGCGAAAAGGAACGCTGCCAATGATGAGAGCGAGAGCGAGATCAAGATGGATGCAGTGATTCGGGGGGTGAAGAAGATTGGTCAGTGGGCGAGACACTCGAGCCAGGCGACGGCGGAGGCGGAGGCGGAAATGCGACAGGCCGAGGATAGGAAGAGGCAGTTGTGGGAGGAGGCACATGTGGGTCGTAATGCCTCTGAGATTTCGCTGCCCGAGTCATTCATGACGAGGCTTGAGCTGTGGAGAGCCGGTGAAGAGTAGAAGGTGTATGAGCCGTTTGTATTTTCCGCAACTTCATGGATGTATAGAAGGCAGGTCGTTCCAATTCAAGTAAAGCCATGTGATCCCTGTAAATTCCAGTCATAGTCGTCTTCAACTATTTCCGCACCGCTCCCCAGCGTATCTATGAATATCCTCCCTTTTCCGTATCTTTATTTTCCTTCCTCTTACTCTTTTCACCTCTAATTCTTTTCGTCTCTTCAACTCCGCTGGTTAAGTTCCGATGCGAGACTCTGACTTCCCACTCCCCTTGCTCACACCACTGCACCTGTCCCAGCTTCTCTGCAAACGCTACACTGCGATGATGGCCGCTCCCGCAGAGACATCCTACCCTCACAATAGCCGTCTCACCTGACCGAAGAGTCCTCACGTCTTCCACCTCCATAAGACGTCTTATGTCGCTTTCAGCCTGTGTGACCATGTTGCTAAACGAGCTCCGGCTCATGAGCTCTTCTTGCAAAACGGCGTCAAGCCCTGTACATGTTTTGCGGAGTTCTTCAGATGGGTTATTGGTTATGCGGCAGTCGTATTCGAGATCGGGTGTCGGACTTAGTGGAGTGAAGCGGTCGTAAGACGTGATCTCGAGGACGGGCCGTTTCGGTTCCGGCTGGGACTGCTTTGAACTATCGAGATTTCGTTTTGACGAGGATATTTCCTCTTCCGTAGGAGGTACTAAGCGAATACTCTTCACTTTAGAGGCGATGTCTGATATTATCGTCATGCTTCGGGAGGTCGGGAAAGTGATGCGTGTGAGTGGTAGTGGGACTTATCAGTCGATGGGTGCTTACTGGCCTGGGAGATCAACATATATTCTTTCCGATCTGTATGACCTCCACAAATCGACTGGTCCAAAATACGTTCCTTTCTGGCAATGCTAGTTTGGGCAGGAGGCCGGCTCACCATCATGTGAGCTACAACCATAGAAGCCCTGAAGTTTCGTTGGCGCATGACGTCGGGCCCCATGTAAAACGCGTCATCATACAAGAACATCGCATATTATTTATCCGTCGAAGAATTATTGCTGAACCTTCCTCGGATTGAGGGTAGGAATTTGACTCCACAATACTGCGGCCAACGCTTCGAACACGGACGTTCTTTGAGTACCAATGCGCTGTAGTTCTCTCCCTTATTTCGAGGATTCTTCACCGTTTGGCTTACTCTGTACAACCTCCTCTTCAAATCGCCTTCTGGCAAGCCCCCCGAACTCCGGTGCCTATCAATAGCTAAAAATAGGCGAGGATCTTCAAGAACTTTCGGTGCGTCTTTCGTCTCCTCACCTAACATCCAATCAAGTACGGTAACGTCATCCGGGTCGTGGGCGGAGTGTAGAACATCTTCATGATCCTTGATAGATTGATCAGACCTTGAAACTTGATCTTCATTCATTGGCTCTTATCGTGTCTCGCGACAAGTAACTGGACTGATAGAAAAAAAGCGTGTGTTTCTGAAGTGTGATCACTAGCGCTCCACCACCCCACAGAAGTCACGTCGGTCTCAGAGTACAACGCATGTTGCCGTTATACTTTAGGTGTGGATTGCATTGGCTGTGGTTTAAATTCCATTTCATTGACGACGCGAGTCCTACGAACAGGACTTGCTCCAGGTGGCATTTCTGGTGACGTAGTAGACGTGCCGGGTGATCTCAACGTGTGTTCAACATTGACCGCTGAATACGACCTTACAGCTCGAGGTCAGAAATATAACGCAGTTTCCTCATCCAGATCTAAGTGAATCCATGTGATACCTAGTGTCTATGTTCGGTAGCTTTTGTAGCAAGCCTTGGCTCGAAGAGTGACCGTGATCGGAATTGTCATGGTAAAGTCCTGCATTGATGAAGCAGGCAGCACCTCCCTTGGTCTCACACGTGACTTTTGAGGAAAGAGGGAAGAGGGAACTGCTGTAGAGTTGTTGTCGGAATGAGGCGAATCGGTCTCCAGTGTTTCACATGAGGTTGTCGGACATTTGACCAGATTGGCTGCTGATGATGGGCCCGGCTCGATAATAAGTGTTTTCTTGGCAGGGGTTTTTGGGTTCGAGGGCAAAAGAGTAGACAAGTTTTGAGAGTATTCGATCAGCTGTGAAACTCTGTTCGCCTTCCGATGAGGGAGAGGCGTCTGGTGGGGGCTGGCCGGGGGGTTGTCCATGTCTAGAGTAAGATCGGAAAACAAAGAAATCGAGAAAGTTACAAAGAGCGGATGCTGTAGAATCCACAGAACATATGGACGCTGTGAGAACTTTCGTAATTGATCTTGCGGGTTCGTCGTGACAGAAAGGTGAGAAAGTGCGAGTGCACTACATACGAACAGTAATGTATTTGTTGTGAGGGTGAGGATGACCCATGGTTGAGTGTAGGCTATGCCACTCTAGCCGTCAACGCCGGAATCTTTTGAGGCAAGCATGGCACTTGTACGTCAAACACCGAGTTCGTTTTATTCGCATAGTACTTCGGAAAAAGTACTTGGAACGATTCCAATTTGCAATTATAACTGCAGATCTTTGGGCGATCGATGTGTATGTTCGGATATTTTCAGGTATCTCTCATACGGCAAGGCTGTGGATGAGATGCAGCATAACTCGATCAAGTCGGATGGCAGCTACGTAAGCTGACCATCGATGCTCGTACTCATGCTCTTTCCAATTTTCATATTATGCAGTAGCAAGGGGTACCGGATTGTGATGGACACAAATGATTGCATGTGACGGACGTGGCAATTGTGAAGGATTAGTATTTATAGAATGATATGTCTACGATAGGCAAAATTATTCCGAGAAGGCTCTGGAAATGTATAAATAACTAGGGAATGAGTTCAGTGGTGTTTGTCTTGCAAGCAGGTTTGGATGAAATCTGGGGAAACCATGGTCGGAGTTAATCCTCTGGTCTTGGCGAATGACTCAGTCGCCGACGACCCCTCCCTACAAAATATCCAAAAGTCTACGGAATAGCAACACACACACATTTTACCGCCAAGATGAGTACAGAAACCGCGGCCAAGACGAAGCCCGACTTCGACATTGTCGCAACCTATCGCCGAATCCTAGAAGATGACCCCGAGCTTACTATGCCCGTCGCGGCCATCGAGGCGCTCGTCGAAGCAATTGCACAAAGTTCCGTGTCGACCGTAGCCGAGACTCTCGATCTTCTCGAACGCCACACTGCCGCGCTGAAGGCTTCAATCGCAAACCCTATATCCCTCTCTGCCGGCACCGACCTCTTCCAGCGCTATCTTATTACCACCCTCAACCGCCCCGCCAGCCTGAATCTGGGCCCAGAAGATGATTTCCGCGCGATACGAAACCACTTGCTCTCTAACGGAAAGCTATTTGTGGACAGAGCAAAGCAGAGCAGGGAGAAGATAGCCAGTTTTGGCAAGCACTTCATCCGGGACGGCGGCACTGTGCTTACAAACGGTGGCTCGCGAGTGGTGGGTGCGCTGTTGAGAAGGGCGGCCGAATCAAGCACTCTTCGCTTCAAGGTCGTATATGTCCTGCCATCTGAAAGTTCGCTCGATTCCAAGGAGGGGTTGCAGACGGTCGCCGATCTCCGGGAACACAATGTACCGGTGGCCACGATCCCAGACTCGGCAGTTGCATACTCTTTGGGAAAAGTCGACATGATCATTGTGGGCGCCGAAGGTGTTGTAGAAAACGGCGGAATAATATCGCGCATGGGAACATACCAGTTGGGCGTGCTAGCCAAGAGCAAGGGAAAGCCATTCTACGTCGTGGCTGAGAGCCACAAGTTTGTTAGGCTCTACCCGCTGAGCCAGTTCGATTTGCCAATCGAGCAGAAAGTCTTGGACTTCAAGGTGGCCGAGGAAAACAAGGGTGAACAGAATATCAAGGGTGAACAAGAGCAGCGTAATGTCTTCGACGAGGCCATTGCTGACATGACCGCAAAACAAGGCTCGACAGTCGCTCCGCTCGACGCACATGACGCCGTTGATTTCACTGTAGGTTTCACATCGTGCAGTTCATGTATAATGTACTAACCAAAAAACAGCCTCCAGATCTGATCTCTGGAATCATCACTGAGTCAGGTGTCCTCACTCCGTCTGCAGTCTCGGAGGAGCTGATTAAGATATGGTTCTGAGCCCTCTCTGAGCACTCAACTCCTCATACGCTCCGAATATATTTACTCAACTGATCCTTCCGCCAAGTCCAACAGCAGAGTGAAAGTTACTCACGTTGGTGTTAGGAACTACCTCGATGTGGAGATCTTCACTTCGCGCACTTAGCGTCCCCGCCACGAATAACGCAGCACATGATGAGGCAAATCACCGTGAATCAAAGAACAGGGTGAATGCCAAGACCACTCACCCGGTCTCGGGACGGGTTGTGTGTCGTATTGGTTGGTCTAGATCGCCACTCAGCAACAGGCCGTTAATGGTAAAACGTCATTTTGTATAAGGTGGCAGCGGCTTATGATACCCAATAGAAATACCCAATAGAGCCAATTTGGTATTTCTTGGTTTTCAAGAAGAAAACCATTTACATCGTTTTGTTGGACCTGTTCTACATGTAAATCCATGATTCTGCTATCACCAGTAGCCTCTGCGGCCCATCAACGTGACTACCTGGCCTCCGAAATACACAAAACCTTGACCGGAGTGGTTTATGCATTCCCAGAATGGTAAAGAAGCGTGAGTGAAATCGGTACATATGACCGCATGTAGCCGGACCCGAGTGAACAAACGTGATGCACACACTCACTATAAAATCACTCCAGCAGTACTGATACTACTTTGATTTGCAACTCAACTCACCCAACTTACTTGACCGACTCAGTCAACTCTCGTCATGCTTTCAAACTACTCCACCCTCTTTGCCAAGTCAAAGGCGCAAGCCAACCAGCCCCGTACCCAAAGCACCTCTCACTTCTTCCGCAAAAACGACACAAAACCCAAGCCCAAATCAACAACCAAGACGCCAAAAGACATACACAAAACCCGAGATCTTGTATCCCGCTACTTGTCCTCCTCCAGCGTCACATCTATCTTGCATCTATCCCGCAAACCCAAACCCAACACCATGTCTCTCCTCGACCCACCAAAGTACACTATAGGAGTCCACCGCCCACCAAACAAAGATAAGCGCGGCGCTCGTAGTAGCACGGGGCAGCCGGAGTGGTACGTGACGTATCGCGCTATCATGGACGAGGAAGAAAAAAGGAAGAAGAAAGTGCGCAAGGAGGAAGATAAAGCGTGGGAGAAGGAGGTGAGGAGAGATAAGGAGAAGCATGCGAGGGACAAGTTGGGGAAGGAGGGTGTGTTTGCGGATGTGTTTGTCTTATTGGGTTAGGGGTGGATGGGGAGTCATATTGATTGTATGTTGGACTGAACCCGATCTGACAAAGGCGGAGAGATGCATACAGTAGAAGGCTATAAAGCATATGGAGTGGTAATGTAGAAGCAGGAGGTAGATGGATAAATGGATATCATTCAACCATGCATTGCTTTTTCCTCTTTCATGTCTATGTATCTCTCAAAATCTTACTTTTTTAGGTGCAGGTGTCTAAGCGTGGTATGGAATCGTGGGTATCGCTGAAAAAGGAGGAGTGATGAAATTGAAGGTACGGGTTAGACGGATTTACAAGGCCCACCCTGCCTTCTTCTTAGCTGCCTTTGTCGTTATTGTGGGACCAGATGGTGGAGGTGGCTTGATGTCGTTAAGGTCTGGTAGGGGGTCGTTGTCTCTGATCTCGAGGATCGTCATTTGAGAAGCGAGTGTTGTAGATGCATGCTGCTCGTCGTCGTCTTTCGATCCGGTTTCAGCCGAAATGTCGTCACCAACTGGCCCACCTTCATTGTCATTGTAGTCTTCAGCCTCGCCGTAGTCTTCCTCAAAGCCAGCTTCATCCTCATCCTCCTCACCAGGCTCGTTACCATCCACACCTGATTCGGCGTTTGCAGCATCGCCATCGATACCGTGCTCTTTCATGTAAACTTCTAGTTCCTTTGCCATCTTCTTGCTGAAACCAGAGGCCTGCACTTCGACATCCAATCTCTTGACCAGCTTCTTTGTCGCATCTTTGAAGAATGGGCCGGGCTCGTCGCTTGTGAAGCCAAAACGACGATCGAAGAAGCGCTTTATGCAGGCGACGTCGCGGTCAAAATAGTATTCGGCGTTGGCATGGTCGATGGAAACCATTTGCGGGAAATCAATAAGAGTAGGTACTAGGATCATGTTGCCATCCTTTTCTGTACGCTCCTCGACAAGGATGTTGAATTCGTTGAAATCTCCGTGGATCAGACCATACTGTGCAAGGCGGACAATGAGGGCGAGGAGTTCAGCGTAGAGAGGCGCAGGATTGCCGACCTTGGAGATCTGGCGCATTGGAAAAGCATCGATAAGGCTCATGACGACGGTGTGCCTGTTCTGGCCGACGGGCTCGGGGACTGGAAAGCCCTCTGCTCGCAACGCCTTCATGAACTCATATTCTTTCAGGGCGGCGAGACGCGACATGTACATCCACGAGCCACCTTGGCGATTCCGCAGATAATCACGGTTCGCTTTGACTGTGCGGAAGGATATGCGGCCCAGACGGTGGATCTTAAGAACCAGCTGCTTGCCCGTCTCGGAGGCACACACAATAATATCCGACTCCTTGCCTATGCCGATTTGGTTGCCAACCGAGTACACAGTAGCAGCCTTCTGGTGGGTGTGTAGGGCGAGGTAGTCGAGGCCGCCGTACGTCAGCCGGTAGCCGTCGTATTTGGCATTGCGGACTTTTGCGATGAGGCCAATTTTGGCCAGATTGGAAATGCAGCGGTGAACGCCAGTGCCTGAGCGAAGAGCCGCAATCTGGGAAATCAGAGGCGTAGGCACAATCTCATGGTTTCGACTGCCCATTTCTGTCTGTCATGGTCTTGATCAGCGTTAGTCCCCCCCACCATAGACACAGACGAAGACACGGGTTGCGGGCGCATACCGCAGTCAGGACGCGCCAGTCGTCGGCGGTCAGGTAGCGAATGTTCTTAACGTTGAGCTTCATGGCAGGCGTATTCCGACGGCTGTCCGGGTGAGAGTGAAGGTGGTTGCTGGGGTTGGGTTAAGTGGAGGAATATAATTTTTGGATGATTCTAAGACGAGAGAGGGTCTGAGCGCCCGCTGCCGCCGCCGCAGCTCATCATCGGCGGACGGTGCTTGGCCCTAGCGCGGCGGAAGTGGTACGCGAACGCAAGAGCTGCCTCATTGACATCAATCCGCCCATTATCATTTCCCTCACCAGCCTTACAGCTGCTCCCGTTTCATTCGAGTGGCGCGTGTACATCTCCCATCACTAAACGCAGCCCCCTCATTACCGGCCGTCGACGCCGCTATCTCCCCGCACAATACACATAGTTCGCCGCCGGTGGTAGCGACACATCGTAATCAACATGGCCAAGGACGACGACAAGAAGCCCACGACTGCCGACAAGGGCAAGGGCAAGGCGCCGGCCGCAAATGATGCAGACAAGAGCAAGGACGCAAAGCCCGATGCAGAGGACAAGAAGGGCGGAGTGGCGACGACTGGCGGTATGTTTGGCCTGCAATCAAGCTGAGATGGTAGCTATCTCGGTGATTATATACTGACGGCCAACGGCAGAGGAGCTTAGCGAGGAAGACCAACAGCTCAAGAGCGATCTGGACATGCTTGCAGACCGGATACTGGTATGTGATGCTGTCTTTCCTGTGCTCCCCGCAGCATGCGCTGACCTCGTGCCTCTCTTAGGGATCCGACACCAGCCTGTACAAGCCCGCACTCGACCAGATCAAGGAATTCATCAAGACATCGACGAGCTCCATGACCGCTGTGCCCAAGCCGCTCAAGTTCCTCCGACCACACTACGAGAGCCTAGAGAAGGCCTACGCATCATGGCCAGCCGGCGAGAACAAGGTACGCTGATGTGGCTGTTCAAGGGCGCGAGACAGGGCTAATTGGAGAAAAAGCAATCGTTCGCCGACATGATGTCCGTTCTGGGAATGACATACTCCGACGAGGAGCGCCTGGACTGCCTCAAGTACCGCCTCGAAGCCCCCTCCACAGATCTTGGCTCATGGGGCCACGAGTACATGCGCCACCTTGCGCTTGAAATTGGCTCCGAATACCAGAACCGCCTCAACGACGACAAATCCACCGATGATGTGACCGACCTCGCCTCGACCCTCGTCCCTTTCTTCCTTAAGCACAACGCTGAGGCCGATGCTGTCGATATCCTGTCCGAGCTCGAGATGATTGACCAAATTGAGCAATACGTTGACGAAAACACATACTCGAGGGTAGCCCTTTACATGGTCAGGTATGGGCTTTCCAAGATGTACTATTACGGACTGTACTAACTGTCATAGCAATGTACCCCTGCTCACATACCCGGACAATGACAAGTTCCTCCGCACCACCTATCGCATCTATGCCAAATACAAGCAATACACACAGGCCATGGCGATAGCCATACGGTTACACGAGAAGGAGCTGATCCAAGAAGCTTTTGATGCCACAAAGGACAAGTCCATTCGCAGGCAAATGGCCTTCCTTTGCGGGCGACAGCGGATATGGTTTGACGTATCCGAGGACGAAGACTCTGAGCTGCAGGAGTGTCTTAACAACACCCGCTTGCCTGATCACTTCCGAGCGCTCGGCAAAGAGTTGAACATCCTGGACCCCAAGTCTCCCGACGACATTTACAAGACGCATCTCGAGAGCAGCAGGACCGCCGGCCTCACCAACACCGACTCCGCCAGACACAACCTCGCTTCCGCATTTGTCAATGCCTTTGTCAATGCGGGTTATGCTAACGACAAGCTCATGTTGGGCGAGGCTACTAAGACTAGCTGGGTATGGAAGACCAAAGACGAAGGCATGCTCTCAACAACCGCGTCTATGGGTATGCTTATGCTCTGGGATGTGGAAGAGGGTCTTGACAGAATTGACCCCTACACCCAAGTCGAAGAGGACATGGTCAAGGCTGGTGCTATGCTCGCCACTGGTATCTTCAACTCTGGAGTACGAATGGACTCTGATCCTGCTATGGCTCTCCTGGGAGATGAGGACAACATAAATTCCAAGAACAAGAACATTCGTTTGGCTGCCATCATGGGTCTTGGTCTTGCATACGCGGGGTCGAACAAGGAAGACCTCCTCGATGTCCTCTTGCCGGTGGTCAGTGACACTACACTCGACATGCAGATCTCTGCTATGGCAGCATTGTCTCTTGGAATGATTTTTGTCGGCTCCGCCAATGGAGACGTCACAGACGCCCTGATGAACACTCTTTTGGACGAGGACCGAACCAAGCAACTCAAGGACAAGTGGACTCGTTTCATGGCCCTTGGCCTTGCTCTACTCTTCTTTGGCCAACAAGAAGAGGTCGACGTTATCCTGGAAACATTGAAGGCTCTCGACCACCCCATGGCCAAGTCTGCCTCTGTGCTTACTGAGGTGTGTGCGTGGGCAGGTACTGGTGCTGTGCTGAAGATCCAGCAACTGCTACATATCTGCAATGAGCACATTGAGGACGAGAGCGAGGAGAAGAAGGGCGACGAGCTCCTTCAGTCATATGCGGTTATTGGTCTTTCACTAGTCGCTATGGGCGAGGACGTCGGCCAAGAGATGATTCTGCGCACTCTCGGTCACCTGATGCATTACGGCGAGGCTAACATCCGCAAGGCTGTGCCTCTTGCTCTGGGTCTCATCAGCCCTAGCAACCCACAGATGAAGGTCTACGACACCCTTTCAAGATACTCTCACGACAACGACAATGATGTCGCCATCAACGCCATCTTTGCCATGGGTCTCTGCGGTGCCGGTACCAACAACGCTCGTCTGGCACAACTTCTCCGACAATTAGCCAGTTACTACCACCGCGATCCCAACGCGTTGTTCATGGTCCGCATAGCGCAAGGTCTCTTGCACGCTGGCAAGGGCACGCTTTCGCTCAACCCATTCCACACTGACCGCCAGGTCCTATCTCGCGTCGCAGCTTCAGGTCTCCTTACCGTCCTTGTATCTCTCATTGATGCCAAGTCCTTCGTTGCCGGCGACTCACACTACCTCCTCTATTACTTGGCTACTGCCATGTCACCACGCTTCCTCATTACTCTCGATGAGGAACTCAAGCCACTCACAGTCAACGTGCGTGTTGGTCAAGCAGTAGATATTGTGGGTCAGGCTGGTCGTCCCAAGACCATCACTGGGTGGCAAACACAGAGCACACCGGTGCTGCTAGCACATGGCGAGAGAGCGGAACTGGAAGACGAGAAGTACCTCAGCTTAACCAATGTACTGGAAGGTGTGGTTATCCTGCGCAAGGTAAGTTAACCCTTCTCAAACCTTTTAATTATGCAAAAAACGCTAACGTAAATAATCATAGAACCCAGAGTGGGAAGACTGAGCGAAACGATCAAAGCCAAAAAAGGAAAAGATCAAAGGAAAGGAACGAAAAAGAAACGTGACATGATTATTGGCCCGCTTTCTGCGTTTCCCTTTTTATCGTTTGTAGAACATAGGCAGCATTTGTGCACAATCGGCACTTTTGTACATCCTAATAGATTTTACGCGGGGGTTTTGTTGCCCTTCTGCCTTGTATCACATCCTTTTGCATTGTGACTACGTCATGTTCTTTTTTTTTCCTCTGAAACTACAGTGATTGAAGGAATTGCACAATAGGAACAAGGCCAACTGTTGGATACGCATGCTAAAGTAGCAAGTGTAGATTACCATCTTGACAAGGCGCATATGTGTTTTGCATTCTGTATAACGTATCCAACATGATGGGCGATTCATCTGACAAACAGTCAAGACTATAAGTGTCAGTCCCTTACAAACAATAAATCTTTGTCTAAGTAATGGCAGTACGGTACGGCCTATCCGTGACGGCTCATATTCCCACAAAAGCAACGAGAGCTAGGTTATGCACAGTCAAAGAGCACCAAAGTCAGACATGCACCTTCAAAGGTAGTCATGGTCAAATTGCATAGCACCAAGAAAATGTATTTTACTAGGAACTATCGAGGCTACGACAAATTCGACCATAGAAACCATCCTTATGAATCCTGCCCTCGCCATCGACGAGGAAACAAAAGAGATATCCCGAATAACATCCTAACATCCTTTTGGTTCACTGGCTTGCCCAGATACTAACAAATACCTCTAAAATGTGAAAGAAGAAGCCCCCCAAGCATAGTCATTAGAGAGGGACGCGAGCCTCATTTCGATGAGAAGGATATGTTCCAGGTGCCGAGGCTAAGAACAAAAGTATTAAGGGCCCCACTGTGTGAAGATAGAGACGAGAGTGGGTTGCAGAAATGAATGTCGAAAGCTCAAAGCTTCAGACACAGTGCTGCGATGTGATGCGTTGAGATAACGGGTTCCAGGCAGCTTGTGCTCATCGTATGCGACCATTGCCAAAGAAGTCTCCAAGAGGATACCACATTTCGATGCTGACACAGCAGTTGTGAAGAATAGGTACGAGAAAGGTGACTTGGAAAGATGTGCGTTCAGTCGTTGCGGTTGGAGAACCGGCTTGGCGAAGCCGACTTGTCATCAGCCTTGACTGGAGTCGCGGGGTTTGTCTTGACTTCAACACCATTCTCCGAAGTATCATCGTCGCTCTTGATGGGTCCGCCCTGGGGCATGTAGTAGACAGAAGACCTAGCAGGGCCCAGTGTAGATGGTACTGGGGGCGACCATGGCTGCCGCTGACCGCGCATGAACATCTCGAATTCGTTGGCGTGGCCTGGCGAAATCGGGGACGCGGAAAGGTAACGATCAGGCGTTCCCAGAGCCCTGGCCTGAGCAACGCCGACTTCATACTCTGCAGCACGAAATACGCGGCCTGCAGCAGTTTGTTGCTTCAGCATCTTCTGCTCATGTGTATCTGAGAAGCGGATCTGAATGAGATGTTCCTCGCCACCAGGCTTAGACACAGGAGTATTGTTGAATTCCTTGATGACCAGGTCGCAGATATCGCGAGATTCAAAACTAATGACGGTTAGTGATGTCCGACTGTTGATAGAAGGTGCTACGTCTTACCGAGCAAAGCCGACACCACGGCCAGTGCCAGAAGAGTCACGGAGTATTCTGCTCGAACACACTTTGTGAGGTGCGAATATTGAAGCGAGTTCCTGGTTCTTGTTAGAGATAGAGAGAGAGGAAAAGACGAGTTTTGTGGTCACTTACATGCTCATTCATGTTCTTGGGAATGTTGGACACATAAAGATTGGTGTTGCTCTCGTCAGCGAACTTCTTGAGCTTAGAGTAGAAGGATTCCTAAAAGAGATTAGCAAGTTAGGACAAGTGCTTGGGCAATCGAAACATACACGAGCGAAGCTGACTTCGTATCCAAGATAGTGAAAGCCACGAATGCAGTCCTCAGCATCCTCGAAGTTATGATATTTGATGAAGCCGAACCTGTATCAATGAGTCAGTAAGTACAGGGGTATGACGAGCAATAAGTCACTTGCCCTTTGCAAAGATTGGTCTTGAGGTCAATGATGGACTTGGAGCTCTGAATGTCACCAAAGCGCTTGCCCCACATATGAAGCATCTCATCCGTAGTCTCAGGAAGCAGCCCACGGATGTAGACGTTGGTCTCACCAGTCTTGTTCTCTAGGCTACGGTCGAGTGGCTTGTGTGGGGAGCTAGGAGCGGGAATAGCCCGGGGAATAGGTGGCTCTTGGTGCACCAGCGACAGCAGATGCGGAGGCAATGTAGGTATGGTTTGCTGCTTCTGTATCGGGGCCATGACCTGGTAGGGATGGGCCAACTGTGATGGGGAAGGGGTAGCACTGCTCAAGTAAAGTGCGTTTGGGGAACGGTCCATGATAGCAGTGTTGTTGCCGTAACGGTACATGCCACCACTACCGTGAGGTGTGCCAGGGTTGTCATTCTCATTGGAGGAGATGGAGTCACGGCGGGGCGTCATGAGCGATGGGATCTCCGCCGATGACATACGAGTCGCCCAAGCAGGTGGAACAGGGCTGTTGTCGATGACGCCTTGGCCATACTGATATGCTGCCTGCTGAACATACGTGCCAGCATGGCTATACATGCCAGGAGAAGGTGTCATACCGGCCTGATGCTGAGCGCCAGGTATCATCGGATACATGGATCCAATGACATGCTGGTTCGGGACCCAGAGTCCCTGGCCATTGGAGATTGGGATATTGCCGTAGTCGGAAGAACCGCCTGGTAGTGCAGAGTTGGCAGGCTTAGAAGTAGCGGCGGATCCATATGGGGCGTGCATGCCGAGGACTGCCATGTTGTTCGTCAGACCTTGCATTCCATTATCACCATGGGGGGACATAGGCAGACCTCGGGGGAGGTATTGGGCGGACCCATGACCTTGATTGTTGAGCACATGCTGACCCTTGTATCCGGCAGTAGGAGCCCCGTAGCTCTGTTGACGACCGTTGGCAGCCATTGCAGAGGCTTTGCAAGGGAAATAGAGCTGAGAGCAAAGAGACAGCTGGCTGAAAGAGTGTCGTCGCGCCCTTGAGCTGCGAGTAGTTCTGGGCAGACTGAGGATGCGGACCTCGGAGGAAGACGAGGTTGGGTCTCAACAACGGGTGCGAACAGGAAAACTGAAATGCAGAGAAGAAGGTTGCTCTGGGAAGAAGGTTAGCCTTAATCCTAGTGAACAGGGTGTGACGTAGCGGAATCGTATGGTGACGAATGAAAATGAAAGGGGAGGGCTTCCTATAGCGACTCGAGAAGTGCAGGGGAGCTAGTGGACTCGAGACGGTGAAAGTGAGAAGCCACCTGGCATGGTGAAAGGGGCTTACCAGGTCGTAAATGTCAAGCTTTTGCAATGTGCGGGGGACCGGTAGTGACTCCAAAGCTGTTGGACAGTCAGCATCGGCACGATGGATGATAGCAAGGCATCAAGGTGTATTGAGATGGATGACTGACCGGCGAAAAGCTACAAAGAATGTGGCCACTGATGCGTACTGGTGAGAAAGAGACGAAGAAGAGTGGAGGAGAGAAGAAGAGAAATGGGAGGGCGAAGCCAGATGTGGTACAAGAGGGCGGCGCCCAGGCGTTGCAGAAGGGAAGGAGCCACGGCGGTGTTGTCTTGGTGAACATGGCGGTGCAGAGGCAGGTGGAAGTCTCGTCCTCTCCTCGACAAGGAAGCCGCCCAGCAACACGGAGGTAGAGAGCAAGGGGACTCACCTTCCTAGCAATGCAAATTCTGAAGTCAATCGTATCACCAAGATATCCACGTATACAGCAACGACGAGGGCACCTGCGTTTCGGTGGCGGCGAGTTCCGTTTAGATGTCGTTCCGGCAAATGCCTTAGGGAATACTGTTGGAAAAGCTATTGCAAGTATCAATGTCAAAATTTGGCGGTCATGAAATGTGCGGTCTTCTGTTCCATCTTCTTCACTACGGCGGAATGTTGGTCTAATATATCACATGAGGGCGTTACGTCGTGGAGCTGTGCATGACGATACATTTGGCCTCGTGAGAGCAGCACGAAAGCCGTAAAAGTATGTGGTATCAGCCGTTGTGTATCTTGCGTGCATCCCACGGGCGCAGCCGTCACCTCCCCGTGTGTAGCAGACAGACGACATGGCGTCCCCTCCTGCAGCAGCCAAGTTTCCCCCAGAATATAACGGTAAATGCAGCCACACCGGCCTTGCAGCAGGGCTGAGAAGCGCTGCAACAGAATCACAACCGCAAGGCTTCGTTGCTGGCCACTGGATATTTGAACGCTACCAATACATCTCTTTTCCATCGCTCGAGATCCGTCGTACCTCCCTACCTGGTACGGATTTGACCTGTCGTTTTGTGACTTGTACACTCCCTCTAGCCCTCGGAATCGCGCAAAGACCTGTCTCCCATGTTCTTAGACGTGTATGGTTCTTGTTTGAGAACTTATCAGCAAGCATCGTGTTGGTTATGCTACACAAACAGAGCGCTCCTCCTTTCATATCATCTTGCCAGCTTGTTTTCCACCTGTGACAGCGTCCCGGCCGGTGCATGTGCAGCACGCTTGTAACCCGCGCGACGAGCCGGCGCCGTGCAGCCAGCGCCGTCTGTGAAGATGTGGATCAAGAGCTCAAAGCGGATGCGTGGAGACCCACACGATACCGTTGAGGAAGCGCCTTCGAGTGATGAGAGCCTATGGGACACCAGATTGAGAGTCACCAGCTCCCTTCCTCTAAATATATTCGGTACCCGACGGTTTTCTGCTATCGGCGACGGTAATGCAAATGCAAGGGCGGATCCACAGGTTTGGGTCTACCCAGCTCATTCGAACAGTGCACCCAACGTCATTTTCTCAAGAAACAAGACCAACAAGCCCACACTTTGCGTGCAACGCGTGCCTCGGAGTAAAGACGAGAGAGGCTATCGAATTTTGATCAGTACATGAAAGGCTTGAAGTGCAGCCAGAGCAAGAGATCATATACTGACTAAGATTGTATACGTGCCCCTCTCAAGTCCTCGGGAAGTGGATACCTGAAGCCATCTTTTCTACTCAAGTGATACGAGCTTGACAAACGGAGACTTGTCCGCTTCCTCGCGTGGTGCATGGGCGCTACCGAACCGATTACCGTGTCGCATAGGCTGCTGCGCAACTATCCGAATCGTCGTCCGGCTGTTAAAACATCCATGCTCGTGTAGTGGCCCCATGCCGATATCGCAGAGTCAGAGTCGACTGACTGCTGCCCAGCAAGTAGCAAAGGAACCAGGGAGTCCAGGGAACCCTGTAAGAGTGGCGCTTCAAGGTACCGTCATTCGTCAGTTGTCCACGCCATGCCTGCCTGTAAGGACTGTTCAAGAGAATTTTACATGTCGTGCGGCCGTTGGATGTCGCATGTTCATGGCACGCATGCGTCCATGCAATGGCTTATTCCAGTTCGTAGAGAGCTGCTTCAGCCTTGGTCCGTCATGACTTCAACAATGTTACTCGGTCCAACCTCATACCTGGATTCTGGATCTCCTCGCTACCACGATCGTAAAAAAAAAACGACAATGAGGCTGACCAAGCCCTTCCCAGTCGCATCTACAGCGCCGTACAACACGCAGAAACGATCAAGCCATGACATGTAAAAGGGATTCCATGGAGCCTCGACTCACTGCGTTCAGGATGATGTTGAGTAGTTGCCCCGCAGATGCTCAGGCGGTGGCGGGGAGTGACTGGCTCACGCCGACCTACAGTCAAGAAAGTCACTGTGGATGCAATGCGCGGTCAGGTAGATACAGAAAATGACACTTAACCGGGACTGTTGTGTAATGTCCTGTCGCAGACCTGAGGGTTGTGGCCTATATGACTATATATGCCTGCAACTTTGAGCAATTGGGGCCTGCCACGCGACAATCCTGGCACGCAAAGTAAAATGTTGGGGGCCGCCTCTAGGCCTTGTGCCCAGAGCAGTGCATAGATGATTATCGCGGCGCAGTCGTTGCTGAGAACCACGAGGGCCAAAGTGAACAGCTAGTCCCGGCTTGGCGTGTATGTATGCATAGTAATGGAAGTTGGTGGAAGAGATGAGGTTAAGGGGGAGCAACACCAACACAAGTCACTACATGAGCAGGACCAGTCAGTACCAGCAGTCACGCCTAGCGGAACTTGTCCATTTCACAGCAGAACGCCACTACATGAAACTGTGCAGAGTTCAATATCCTTATTCTGATACAGCACCTACATCAACCCTAGCCAGAGCGAGATAAGATACAGAGTACAGGCGTCATTATCTATCAAACGACGTCTTCGCATCGCAGGCTATGCCAAAGTACGCGTTCCAACAGCATTAAATGAACTTATTGCGCGACAAATCCAAACCCAAAAGGGCCCAAGACCAAATGTTGTTGTTAGATCAAACGCCGCCGTCCACTCCAGATCTAACCGTGAAAATGCATGTTCTAGAAGCCGTGTCCCCAGACGCCCTTTTATTTCCAGTCTCGCCTCTCATGACCAGACATCTTCCTGGTACTGATTTGATGCCCTCATGGCCTTTACAATCTCCTCACCCTTGGTCTCAGACACGTTTCGGTACTTGGAGATGATCTTGCCGAGCAGGGTGTTTACCTCACGGGCCATGTGTGCGGCATCACCGCAGACATAAAAGTAAGCCTTTTGCTCGAGCAGCTGGTTGAGGACCTCGCCATTCTCTTCAATCTTGTGCTGCACGTAGACCTTCTGGGGTCCATCTCGAGAGAAGGCTGTGTGCATTTCGAATTTGTCGCCGAGGTCTTGTTGGTATTGCTGCACGCCAAGTTAGTAAGAGGGCAACCGTCAAGAAAGAGTAACGTGAACTTACCTTCCACTCGTCAGCATACATGAAGTCTTCTGCTTGTTTCCTGCATCCAAAGAACAAAACAGTCTTGCCAACGTTCTGGCCAGCCTTGGCTTGCGCAGCTCGCTCTTGGATAAAGCCACGGAAAGGCGCGACACCGGTACCAGGGCCAACCATGATGATGGGCTTTGAGGGATCCGAGGGAAGCTTGAAGTTGGAGTGGCGGACATGCACTGGGACGTGAATACCATCGTACTTGTTGCGGGGACCGGTAATAGCGTAGTTGAGGCCATGGGGATCTGGGTTGGGGTCTCCGTGCTGCTTCTGTTTAAGGGCAAGCAGATAGTTGGTAGTGACACCTTTGAGAGCATATGGCGCGCCTGGCTTCTCGATGGACTCGACGACGGCAGTGATGGAGATCTTGTCTTTCTGTACCAACGAGGATGAGGAGATTGAGTAGTAGCGGGGCTGAATCTTGACCATGGTCTCAAAGAGGAAGGAAAAGGGGATCTTGTCCCAAATGGCGCCCTTTCCGGTAATCTCGAGGAGTTGTCCTAGGTTGAGGTTGCGATCGGTGACTTGCTCTTTGAAATAATCCCTGTCGCCACCAAGCTTTGTGATTTCAGCCTTGATGTCGTCGTTGGGAGCAAACTGGGCAATGACTGAGACGAGTTGACGAGACACAGCAGCGTTGATTTCAATGTGGTAGCGGATAGCGGCATCGTAGGTGGTCGGCGAAGGGAAGGGAACCTTTGCAGTGGGGTCGAGACCTTTGACGGCAATGACGGTATGACGCTTATCTTCCTTTCCGAGAACCTTGAACAAGCGATCGACTTCCTTGCCAGCGTTAGTAGGCCAGATGGCGATGTGATCACCAGTGGTGTAGGACAGGTTGGAGCCAGCGATACTGATTTCCATGTGCAGACAGTTTCGGTTAGGGTCAGAGAAGAGCTCGTGGGATTCGACAATAGGGGCAATGTAGGGGTTGTTGGCGTTGAAGGGGCCCTTTTGGTTTCCCTCGAGGTGGTTCTTGTTGGGCTCGCCGAGGAAGACGGTGTCGTCTTCGGGGGAGAGTTCTGGCTTCTCGGTGACCTCGAAGACGGGCTCGTACAAGGCTTCGCGCTCTTCCAAGCCCAGGTTTTCGGCAACGGCAGCCCACATGGGTTCCTTCCATGCGAGGAAATCCTCTTCCATGGTACCAGCACCATCGTCACCCTCACCAGCCGAGCCCAGGCGGGTAGCACCAAGCTTTGTCAAGAACTCGTCGACTCTGCGGACCATGACATTGTAGTGTTCGTATGTGTTGTTGCCGAGACCGAATGTGACGTACTTGAGTTTGCCGAGAGGCTTGTCGTTGATGCCGCCGCCCTCGGAAAAGGTGATGTCCTCGGAACTGATAAACTCGTAAAACTCGACGGCGTTGTCTGTGGGCTCGCCCTCGCCGTAGGTGGCCAGGACGAAGACGGCAAGCTTGTCTTCGGGGAAAGTATCGAGATTCTCAAAGTCGTATTCCTCGAGATCGGCAACCATGGTCTTGAGACCGAATCGTGACTGGCCCTCCTTGGCGATACGCGAGGCATAGTCCTCGGCGGTGCCCGTTTGGCTGCCGTAGAAGACAATGCAGTTCTTGTCCGTCTCGTTCATCTTCTCAATGAAGTTGCGGGACTTGCCCGCTTTGTCTGCGCCATTGGCCGAGGCCAGAGAGCTGCCGTATGGGTTGGCGGAGACGGCCCAGTAGGTGCCCTTTGTGAAGTAGGCGACGGTGCCGACGAGCAGGACGGCCAGCACGGCAATGTCGAGGGTATCGAGTTGGGCCATGGTGCTGGGAGAGGCGTTAGCAGGAGGCACGAGAGAAACGAGGGCGGAGGGGCAGCGCTGACAATGTTATCTCTCACTCGGCAACCGAAGGCGGGCAAGCGAGAGGGCAGTAGTATTTATGTACAGGCAACGTTGCAGCGGCCCTGGAGCATGGGCAGCGGCTGTCGGGGCCTGGGACTCAAACACAGTCTTCTGCAACCTGGTATTCGCCAGGCAATGTGTGACACTTACACCAGCACACGGAGGAGCGTGGGATGTAATACCTTTTTTTTCTTCCCCTCTGGCTAGGGGTCTGCGCGCGTTTTGTGCTGTGCAGTGTCCTGCTGACGAGGCGATCGTTAGGGCCAGATAGTGCCGTCACAGACAAGAGCCGGAGCCGATTCGTCCCGTCCCAGACTGGCTGCCATCTGCCACCACCGGCTATGGAGCCCTGGGTTTCCCGAAGGCGAAGCCCTCCCTGCCTGCCTGCTGGCCGCATTAGTGAAGAGGCCGCCGGTCGAGCAATGCCGACCAACGCTCACGCCAGACGATCGGTCACTGTCCGCAAGCCCGACAGTCGGCGCGGACGAAAGTGCAAGTCGAAATGCTGCTCCGCCAGAACAGGGCAGCCCTGGGCCCGCCTTGACCGGCGTTTACTACGTATGTCGATACGTACACAGTAGTAGTACTATACGCGTGCGAGCACTGCTTGCCGCCAAACTTGCCTGGCCCGTACACACGTACTAGGTATTGGACACTTAGCTGCTTACGTACACACATAGGTAGCTACTAGCACGTACACGTCTATGCCTACCACTCACACTACCTACTTACTGCAAATAAGCATCTGACCTGATTAGCTGCTTGGCTGTTATAGTCCTAGTGGCAAGCTCACCACCCCCGGCGGCAGCCAAGTCATTGGACAACAAGCCTGGTTTTTTGTTGACATCAATCATCTCCGAAGATTGTGCTTCTCGGCCACTCGAGTGATCCAGCTGGGCAACATGCAGTGTGAGTGCGACAAGTCGACGGCTTTCCGCTCTAAAAATACCGTGTAGCATACATGTCGACATCTGTCGGCGTAGTGTACATATACCAACAACATACGTCAGTTTACTAAGCACCCAATCGGGGCTGGCGTCATCACCCGCTGTCTGCAGCAAAGCAGCAATTTTTTGCCAATTTCACATGCCAGTGTGCGACTAAGTACTAAGCCCGACTGCCCAAGTTTGGCAAACTACCGTCTTCCCATGGCAGACTTGCCTGGCTTCGATCGGGTTCGATCGGGTTCGTCCGTTTACATACACTCACGTACCCGCTATTAATTACGGAGAGTAGCGAGCCGCCGATTTCCCTGTGCGTGCACGGTAATAGACCTCATGGGGCTAGTGCTTCGGAGAATGGACGGATCTAAGTGTGGATAGGTTTCATTTCCTGTAATACGCATAGTGAGTAAGTCCTTACTTACTTACATACATACATATGTACGCACATACGTATACCTCTTTCCAGTCGTGTTCGAGACTGCCCGTGGAGCACTTCAGTCTACTTACTTGTACCACTACTGCTACAACGTAGTAAGGGAGGGGGCTGTCAGCCAGCCAGCCAGCCAGCCAGCCAGCCAGCCCGAGGTTCTAGTTCTAGTCCGGCCAATTCACGTGACGCTCCTCTCGTCCTCCTCTGTCTGTACCCAGCCAAGGCACGCAGTCGATGACGGCCTGCAACCCGAGCAGGATGCCTCTCACGTGCACTTCAACGCCGCGGTGCCGGCCCTTGTCCTCTCGAGGCCGCGTCCCAAGCTTGTGCTTGCATGGCCAAATTGGTCCTCCACGTGGGATTGCACATTAAATCCGGATGGATCTCCAGAGCCGCGACGCTGCCGGAGCGCCATTGATGATCGTTGCCGCCAAATGGGCTAGCCGTCAGGCACAGGGCAAGGGTCTACCCACTCCCTCGACCCCAAAAGACATCAATGACAGCCAGCGCGTCCCCCTCACCCGCCCTGCCTTTGTTGTCGTGACCCTCTGGCGACGGGCTGCAAGATCCTCCGTCAGACGTGGAAGATGCTGCACGGCAAGTCGGCGCCATGTGTAAGTAACTTTCTCCCCCCGTCCACCCCCTGTGACTCTCTAGGCGTCCCCAACCCGGGACACGGTACCGTGAAACACCCTCCCCACACGGCTCGCCTCTGGACTACTATGCCGGCCCTCTGCTGTGCCATGCTCGGCCGTAGATGGTCGTCGAGACGACTTTACTGCTTTGTTGCAACTGCTTTGTGCTGACCCGTCCTGTGCCTGTTAATCAGCAGCGTTTCCTCTCTTGCAAGCCCGGCCACCGGCTGGGAATGTGTCGCACCATATAGACCATCACCCCTCGTCGGCCTCACGCGAGCCCAGCCAGACGCGTGGAAGGGCACTGACAGCCTCGTCACGAACAATTACCTCCCGCTCACAGACGCCCGCCGTAAAAGGCGCAAGTAGCAATTCGAGCCCCGACCGCACCCTGGCCACACTCGAACGCAAGCCCTCGGGCTCTTACGCCCACAATCGCAACACCTCCATCGTGCACGGCATCCAGCACTCGCGGAACACCAGCTTTGTCAACTCGCCCGCCACAAGTCCCCTGAGCCCCCAAATCATTGCCGCCGCCGCCGGTGCCACCATCGATGGAGCCGTCATGTCGCAAGAATCCATAGCCGATGCCTTTGCTGCAAACGGCATGCAACCTGGCTCCGGGATTCCCTTTGCAAGCCCTCCCCTCCAGCCAGTCCATGCCGATGGCTATGCTCCCCTGCGCAAGCCTGAGCGGGCGCCCAGTTCGAGATCCTCGCGCAAAGGCCATAACCACCACCGCTCTCAATCCCGCCACCCACAGCACCCCCATGAGCTCAAGACAGTGGGCGAATATGCCCTACACCACCTCTTTAATTCCTTCATCAGCCAGGCTGAGCACAAGATCAACCAATGTACAACAGAAAGAGGTCAGCCCGAGGCAAAGGTTGAAGGCGTTTGCGGTCCTGGGGTAGACCCAACCTTTGACCAGCTTATAGCCGCCCTGGGTCATATTGCTCGCCAGAAGCCCAAGCCCCTAATCGACACCATAATGCTATGGCGCAAGGCAAAGAGTGAGGAGGCGTCCAAACAGCGCACCCAGCTGCTCAATGTAGGCCCTCCCCCCCCCCCTCGAATTGACTTTTGAGAGACGACGACCTTACTGATGTATCCAAGGCACGGCAAGCCAGTCCAATACCCCATCCCCACCCCGCCCTATCCCGGCGAAACACCGAGTCGACGCAACAGCCAGACAGCCAGCCCCCGGCCTCGGTAGCATCGCCCGCTGAGCACATTCTTGCACTACAGCATACCGTGACGCAGGCTGAGCAACGCTCCACCGTCTCCACATATATCCTCTGTCGTGTCTTGATTGAGATCATGACCCAGACCGATCTTCAGAATCTCACGTTCGAGATGGCCGATCGCCTTCTGGGTCTATTCTATGGCCAACTCAGCACGGTAGACCCAGACTTGGTGGATGTCTCGTCTCTCAACCTCGCTAATTGGACTATTTATAGCCAGCTGCTTGGTGTACTGAGCGGACTCATCTTCGAGCAAGTGCAAGAGAAATTCATTGCCGACTTGAAAATGGTGGATAGTCATTTAGCTGCAAAGAACCAGTACAACAGGGATCATGAGGCAAAAGGCGCCTTGTTGATCCGCGCGCTAAGGCACATGAAAGTTGAGTCTTACCCCGAAGAGGTCTGGGACCGGACGTGCGACTTCATGCTTTCAATGGCAAAGCTCTTTACCAGTGCCCATGGACAGCCGGTCAAGTATGCTTACTGCCAAGTGCTGAGGGAACTGCTACTCCGCATCGCTTCGAAAGCGACCGTAGAGCTCAATACACCCAAGTGGAAGGCCGTGATCGAGCTTATGAAGCAGCGCGCTGCCATATTGCTCGGCAAACCCAAACATTGGCATGAAGCCTTCCCACTCATGGCTGCGATCCTGTGTGCATCTCCTACTGACATATTTCTTTCCCAATGGCTCGCACTGGCCCTGTCGACTCAGCCCCGGCTCAAGGAACGCACAACTAGACCTATTGCCCTTCGTGGCATATGTCGACTCGTGTGGACCTACATATACCGACGAGGCACCGAGGCTCCCAATGTTGCTGTGCGCCGACTAGACGAGATCATACGGATGGTGTTCCAGCCTGGAAGAAGATCGTATCTTTCCACCGAACCTGTGATAGCGGAACCTTTGATACAGCTCACGCGCATCATTGGCTACAGGTACCAAGACCTTTGCTTCAAGACAATTGTATTTCCCCTTCTCAACTCGGACATGTTCACGTCAAATCGAGAACTGCGCGTCGAAAATCTCGAGCCCGAGCGTATGGTCATTGGAATTCGCTCATTCCTTGCCATCATGGCAGACCTGGAGAACACTGAGCAGCCGCCTTTTCCACTGACGTTTGATTACGATCCCAATGCATTGTCAAACGAGCTACCTGCGCTTCCCAGTAGCCCGCGGCCTCTACAACCACTGCCTATAAAGTCTAGCCTGCTCAAGGAAGAGCGTCTTTCGCGTCCCGTTGACTTTAGCGGTTTTACCGAGGTGGCGAAAGAGCACTATGTCCGATTTTGTAAAATTTTGGGCGAGATCACCATTATTTGCGATAATGCATTTGGTGGACAAGCCGTTCTGGACGAGAAGTTCTCTGTACAGACACCAAAAACACCCATGGCGGACGCTTTTAGCTTTGGTCGTCGCGAAGATAACCTAACCACTACAGATCCTCGGCAAGGGTTTTATGATCTACTACACGTAGCCGTCCAGGCTTTGCCTCGTTGCTTGTCCCCGCACATCCCGTTCAACTCTCTCGTCAATCTTTTATGCACGGGAACGGCGCATGTTCAAGGAAGCATCGCAGTATCATCGGCCCAGTCCTTGAAGTCTATAGCACGACAATCTCATGCTCAACAAGTTACAATCGGGTTTGCACGATTCATCTTCAATTTCGACGACCGGTATGCTACAATGTCTGACGGTGGCATGCTCGGTCCCGGGCATATTGAGAACACATTGAAGCTCTATGTCGAACTGCTTCAGATATGGATCGAAGAAATCAAGCGAAAGACACGCAAAGCAGCACTGGACACCCCAGATGATGGCTCTGGCAATCGCGCTGCTCAGCTTGACCTTTCATCGGTATGGGCTCATGTCGAGGAGGTCGAGTCTCATGGTATTTTCTTCTTGTGTTCACCTTCCCGCCGTGTTCGTTCTTATGCCGTTACCGTACTCCGCCTCATCACCGAGTTTGATACAGCTCTTGGAGGCTCAAACACTAGGATCATTCGCGTCATGGAGGGCAGCCCGCAGAGAGTCCTTGATATTAGTGACGACACATTGTCTTTAGCAGAGCGGAGTCGCCTACAACGCGGTATGCGCAAAAGCAACGTACAGAGCACACTCGTCGAGCTGTGTAGTAGTGATATACCCTACGACTCCACTTTATGGTTCAAGATTTTTCCAAACCTGGTTCGAATCAGTTTTGAGATTTGTCCTTTTGCTGTCACGCTCACTCGGGACATTGTTTGCGCAAGACTATCTCAAATGTATCGAACTCTATCTTCCCTGGCTGAAGGCCAACGTTCAACCCCATACTCGCCCCACGAGCCCGCCAGTAACAGACCCAGTGGTCGCCTTGCTTCCACGGCGCCGGAGATTGTAGTCGAGCAATGGAAACTCTACCTTATCTTTGCGTTTACCACATTGACCAGCTTGGGTCCAACAGCCACTTCAGCCACGCAGGGACATCATTCACGGAAGAGCTCCAAGTCTTCACAGACGAGCACGACTAAATTGCACACTGCTACAGAACTGTTTTCCAAGGTCTTGCCATTCCTCTCCGTGGAAAATGGCGCCATACGAGATGCTGCTGTCATCGGCCTTGGGTCTGTCAATCTCAACCTCTACCGCACGCTACTAGAGTCCCTTCAAGGGATTGTAGCAGCTTGCTCAGAGGAGGCCAAGATGCGTCTGGGCAACCACAACAGAACCATCAGCAACCCGCGGCCGATGAACTACCGAACCGACCATCTTCGAACCGAGATTACGCATGTATACAAGCTGACAGCGCAACATTTTCTAAAGTCACCTGAGGCCTACAATGATGAGTGGATCATCAACAACCTGATGAACTACACCAAGGACCTTAGGATCTTTCTCAGCGACGCGGAAGTTCAGCTCGAAGCACGGTATCAGAAGCTACGCACGCATTACTGTGGCCTAGTGGAAGTTCTTTTTGTGGGTATCAACAAAACAGCAGACCCTCTGCACTGGATGCCATTCCAGGCCCGAAAAGCTGCCTTTACATTGATGGAAGACTGGTGCGGGTACTCTGCGAATCAACATCAAGTTCGGCAGCGTGAGGAACAGATGCGCCGTACCATTCTCGACCGGGAACTAGACACAGCCAACAAGGGCAGTGCGACAGCAGCGCTTGAAATTGAGAAACGGGACCTTCGGACCGCCGCTTTGAGCGCCATGGCTGCATTGTGTGGTGGGCCGGTCAGTATTACGACCGATAGCAAGGTTTTGCTACAGTTCGATGTCATGCGCATTCTTTCTTGGATACAAAGTATCTTCGAGACACCTAGTGACCGGACGCACGCTATTGGTCGCCGGGCGCTTTCAAACCTGATTCTTCACAACCGCGAGCATCCATTTCTGCTGGATAAAGCAATCGAGATGTGCTACCTCGCTCCCTCTGGGAAAGCCCTCTACAGCTATTTCTCAGTTGTCACCCAAGTTCTTACACAACATGAAGACTACACCTTGCCGTTCTGGAAGGTGCTCAGTGCGGGCCTGTATACACTGGGCCATGAGAACAGCGAGATACGTATGAAGTCTGCTCGGTTGCTGCGAACACTCGAAGCACGTGAGGGAAAGAATTCCAAGCTACAAGACCTCGACATCAGCATTTCGGACAAGACAGTAGCTGTGTACAAACTTGCACAGTTCGAAACGTCACGTAGGCTGGCCAAGCAACATGCTGAGCTCGCGTTTCTGGTCTTCTCGCAGTTCTCCTACTATTTCAAAGATCTTCAACCAGATCACAAACGCAACATGGTCGCCGCTATGCTTCCCTGGGTACAATCAGTCGAACTGCAAGTCAATCCGGATGGAGGACCAACGGCAAATTCCTACATGCTGCTAGTCAACCTTTTTGAGATCACTTTCACTTCTGGTAATGTTCTGCATAATGAAATCCAAGCCCTCTGGCAAGCACTGGCAACCGGACCTTACGGTGGCAACGTCCAGTTGATCCTGAACTTCGTCATCAACCTCTGCTTGGATAGAAGAGAGCAGAACTATGTCGATTACTCCAAGCAGATTGTCGTCCACTTGTCTACTACACCCGCTGGCCTGAAGGTAGTCGAGTTTCTGCTGCTACAGATCAACCCCAGATCTATGGTAAGCGAAAAACGCGAACCTTCGCCACCGCCGCCTGATGCTCTGAATCTTCCATACCTGGCCGATCTCACAAAGGTCTTGCCTAGCAGCAACAAGCAGGTCCGTATCCACCTCAATTCCTGTATGATTACAACACTAACCTCCAATAGTCGGGCTTCGCTTTGGGCCAGGTTTGTCTAATCTTGCTGGTAGATCTGATGGTGTCTCCTGTTGAGGTTGCAAAAGAGCACATTCCTCTGCTTCTGCAGGTGGTCCTAGTCCTCTGGGATCACTATACACCTGTTGTGCAGGACCAGGCTCGCGAGATGCTTGTGCATCTAATTCACGAACTTGTCATTTCGAAGATTGAGGATGACACACCGGGCATTGACAAGAGGTCTATCGAGGACTTTGTTGAGGGCATTCGACAACGCGATAGCAAGGTTGTGTGGAGTTACGATGACGAAAACGGCAAAGCTGCGGTCGACTCAACCACAAAAGTTCCTGAGCCAATGGAGTACGTTTCCGGAGAGGTGATGAGGTTCTTTTCTTTTGCCTACCCTGGGTTAAGAGAAGCATGGGGAAGAGTGGCACTGAACTGGGCAACTTCCTGCCCTGTTCGACACATTGCATGTCGATCATTTCAGCTTTTCCGCTGTATTCTGAGTTCGCTCGATCAGCAGATGCTTTCTGATATGCTGGCAAGACTTTCGAACACGATATCAGACGAGGAAAGCGACATTCAGACCTTTTCGATGGAGATACTCACAACACTGAGAACCATTATTGAGGCACTGACACCAGAAGATCTCATCCAATATCCACAGCTCTTTTGGACGACATGTGCCTGCTTGGACACGATACATGAGGGCGAGTTCATGGAGAGCTTACTCATGCTAGACAGGTTTCTGGACAAGCTTGATCTGGGCAACGAGGATGTCCTCCGGATATTAGAACAAAGTTGCCCGGAAAAGTGGGAAGGGAAGTTTGAGGGCCTGTCGCAGCTCACGTACAAGGGCATCCGATCAAGTCTATGTCTGGATCGCTCTTTACGGATCCTGGAGCGATTGGTAGTCTTGCCTTCCAGCCGTATTGTGGGCGACGACAGCCGACTGATGTACACCGTCCTCGGAAACTTGCCAAGGTTTTTACGTTCGTTTGATTCCTCCGTACACAGCAGTAATGCAAGAGCTACTGCTGAAGTGCTTGCCCAAGTCGCTGAGCAGCAGTATCAGTATACACTACTTACGGAAGCCCTGACTGCCTTTGCAATGGGAAGGTATCGTCATGAAAGGGATTTTCTTGCGCAGACCATATTGGCAATACGTTCATCATTCTTTCCTGATCATGAGTTTGGCTGCTTGGTCTTCCTTCTTGGTCTGTTGATGAACAAGATTGACTGGATGAAGATCAACACAATGGAGGCCCTGTGTCTCCTGCTTCCGGAAATTGACATGCGCAAACCGGACATGGCATTGAAGGGTTCCGATCTCTTTTCACCACTCTTGCGACTCTTGCAAAGCGCATACTGCCCGCAGGCATTGAAGGTCCTCGACTTTGTTATCAATCTCAACATGACCAGCACGCTCGCACCGTTCGACAAGCAGCACATACGTATGAGTATGGCAGGCTCTCATTCGACCAGAGGGTACAAGAAACAGTTCGAAAAGACGCAGTCTCTTTATGGTATTCCTGAAGAGAGTGGATGGTCGATTCCAATGCCTGCTCTGCATTCACAGTTGACGAGAGCAAATGTTCATGCTGTTTTCTATACTTGCGGCAACTTTGGCGAACTGCATGCGCCACATACGGAGACACCCAAGGTGGAGTTCCGCCAAGAGGAATTCCCTTTTAGTCCATTGTCCGATTACCACCGAACTGCAACCATGACATCCGAAGACACCCGTGGTGAGAGTCACATCGGGGAGCTGGTCATGAAACTAGACAGCCTCGACGACTTTTTCGAAGACGATGATGATGCTGAGACGCTAACTGATTTGCCCAACTTTTCATCTTTGGGACGTTCTGCAAATGGATCATACGCTCACGACATGCGCGAAAATCTATACGACCAGCAGACGGCGCCCATCTTGCACAAGTCCCTGACGCGTAACGCTTCGGTGACATCATTCCAATCTGGATTCATTTCTGACGTAAAACTTTCACCGGCTCGGGACCCTGGTGTCATGACACCAGGTGCTTTCAGCTCCTTTGCCGGCCCTGCCAATGCTGCTTTTCCTCCGGCAGGCAATCCTTCACGCCCAGGCGGTCTCCATGCTCGTTCTGTAACTTCGCCGTCCGCGCCAAACCAACCCCAGCGTATTTCCCCATCGCTTTCATCCACTGCCTTGGATGAACAGAATGAGACCTTCTCCGACGATGAATATGCCACCGGCCGATCGAATAGTACCGACAAGGCTAATACGTTTCATCTTGACAATATGGTTAAGCCTATAGCACAAGATGCGAGGAGCCGGTTCAGAAGCGGCATGCGTAGGCTTACTGGAGGGGGCGGCGACAAAGACAGTGCCAAGACGAGAGAAGCAATCAAACTGGCTCTGCAGAAGAGCCCTCAAGTACCCAAGGTGCCCGACATCTACCTCGTCAACCCCAAGAGTGCGGATCTTTGAGGTCCTGTAATAGGGAGATGAGGAATCTGCTTTTTTTTCTCTTCATGATAGCAAACTAGGGTGTGACAAGATGTGCATGTGTACATTGCATAAGAACGGTATGGATGGTTTACGGACAAAAGCGAATACGAAACGCAATGTTTTTGGAGCAATTTGAGTTTCTCAATGGAGAAGAAAGATGAGAAGAGATGCAGACTGTTGCATGCTGGTGTGCGTAGTTCATCTTCTCTCTTTCTTTTCATGTTGTAAAAGATACCTGACGCACTTGTGGTACTTACTCTCTTTCTCTGTCTCTCTCTCTCTCTCTCTATTTTTTATATTTTTGCTTAATTGCTTGTTAGCTTGCTTGCGAGATACCATGGTGCCTGTTTCCGATAAATGATATTTAATTGTTACCTTTCTGACGCTGACTTGATTTCGATGCTTACGTTGTGATGGTTATGATTCTGTGAGACGAAGAGATGAGAAGGTGAATGGGTAGGTCGATCACAGTTGATTGTCTCGCGCAGCGAGATCGTACTCTTGTGCCGAATAGAGTTCTCATATGCTTGGCTTTCCCCTGAGGCATTTCTCTGCAATCACAGTTACGCTCTGGACATAATGACACGGCGGGATGCAGAAGCGAAGTGTGGCTGTTGGGGCCGGGACGGCGGGGAAGCGATGCATTGCATGATTTGCACTAGGGGCACGAAAAGGGAAGTGTGGGGAAGCGCGTATAGTATGAGCATAAGGAGTGTGTGCGCACGATAATTATCGTGTATATATGCATGTCACAGTGTGACATAAGAGCATATAGGCCTGTAAGCACCATAGTAAGGACGAGGGGTGCAAGTGCCGAGACATTGTTTTGATGCAGAATTTGTATCTTTTTTCAGAGCCTAGATGGCCAAGATACAAAGTTTGGCGGCATTGTTTCGTAGCACATGTGTAGTATACACTTGGCAAACGATGCCCAGGCGCAAACATTGATGGCCTAGCACTTTCCACTAGTTTGTCAACTCATTCTGAGACCAATATGAAGACGATGGTATTGATATAAAGTTTGCGCGGAGACCATTTTCTACATCTACTGTGTAGATCCTGTAACGCAGGGAAAGCGAAACACGAGACAATGTCGGGCTACGACAACTTTATTGCGGACTGACTTCGGAGCCATAACGTGTAGCTTTCAGTAGAAGGGAAAAATGGCGTCACCGTTTTTCCAGGGACGAGCGGGCTGACGGTTTGCAGAAACAAAAAAGAAATGTGAAGAAAGCAAAAAAAAAAAAGCAGGAAAGGCATGGTAAAATAAAGTGCCATGACCCGTGTCTGACAGGGCATTTGACGATCCTGGCATCCCGCTGTTGTGTGGACACCTCCCGGGTTGAGACATGGGCGCCCCCCTACCAAGCTGACCAAAACCGTTGAACTAGGGCAGTCTCGCAGATTGCAGTGACCGAACCCGATTCATAGTGGGCGAGCTGCATATCTCGAAGCGGTAAGCTAGGGTCTATCTCGGATGTTAATTGAAACCGTGGCGCTGACGATATGAGTCCAATGTAAGGCCATGGAAGTGCGAGGCTAGCATTTCCATGGCCCTGCCGTCTGCAACGCGCTAGAGTGACAAACACAAATCGGAGCGACGACACACACACACAGACCTCGTCATCGGCGGTGGCGTTTGTACCAGGACCATTCTACATACCCCACGATGTTAGTGCGTCGCACTGTGCTGTGACTGAGTGACAATTTGAACCGGCGTGGCTGAAATCTAGGCGCAACTCGCCGGAAACATGTCTTTGCCGAAACACATGCTCACCGCTGTGACGAAACGCATTTTGGTGCTGACTATCCCAAGGCCCGAGCAATGTCATATTTGTCACATGGACCACAGGACTTGCTGGCATCAGACCCATGCACTGATATTGCGTTCTTATGGGAGCCCGGGGGGATAACCTACATATATTTGCAAGTCAAGCGACACACTTTCCCACGGCGATTTCAAGACATCTCTTTTGTTTATTTTATTTTTTTTCCTTTTACCTTTCCCCTCGTTTTGACAACGCTTTTACATCTGCATGCAGATAATTCAAGAAAGACTTTTTTGAGAAGAAGAAACTCAGACTCATACCACAAGAAAAAGAAACATAATACATACCACACCAAACGCCACCATGCCGACCGCAATCGAACATCTCGGCGCAAAGATTTATCTTATTCACACACCACAATTGCATCGACCGTTCCTGACCACTGTACCCTTCATTGCCGGCGACTTTGTGTCATGGGGATATCGGGTCGACCAACATGCATCAAACTCTCCGTACATTGCTGAAATACGCGAGCGCGAGAAGAAGCAGCATGCAAACCGCAAGGGACGAGAAGTGAGCCAGAGGACCAAATTGATGGAAATATGGGCACACGAA
The DNA here is from genome assembly GCF_000523455.1 of Bipolaris oryzae ATCC 44560. Taxonomy (NCBI): domain Eukaryota; kingdom Fungi; phylum Ascomycota; class Dothideomycetes; order Pleosporales; family Pleosporaceae; genus Bipolaris; species Bipolaris oryzae. The sequence continues at coordinate 49,402 of NW_006911342.1, read as the reverse complement.
ATCATTGAGAGGAAAAAGACCGAAAGAGAAGCGAGAAGACAGAATTCCAGACGAGGAGAAACAACAAATGTGGAAACGAGCAATCCATACATGCACACAGATCCTAGGATGAAGAAAACAGGAGACTTTGTCCAGGACTTCCTCGGCGGCATCGTCGAAGTCGGTGAGTTGCAAACCATGCAAAAAAGAAAAGAAAAGAAAAGAATAAAATCATAGGAAGATTGCTGACCAAGAGAAAAAAACAATTAGGAAACGAAGATATCCTAGAAATCCCAGCATCAAAGAAAACCCCAGAGATAGTGCCCGAGACATTGCGAATCCGCGACCACATCCGCTACCTGTACGCCATCCGCTACGTGCCCAACGCACCCTTGCCCGACTGGGCGCATCCGACCGTCACCTACGCCGACATGGTGGTGCTAGAGTACCGACCGCAAAAGAGCGACATGCACGACCACTTTCTGCGTGCGCTGGGCAAGGCGATAGGGAAAGACGAGGGTCGGATGGGCAAAGTGGAAACGTGCGTCAAGACGGGGGCGATGCGGGTGTCGCTGTGGATTGATGTTGGGGATGTGATTGGCGAGTGGGCGATGAGCAGGCAGGGAGATGTGGAAGATAGAGATCCCGTGCCCAAGTACGAGAGGGGAGAAGGACCACCGGCGTATATTTAGAAGGGATGGCATGGAATGGGATGAACAGATGGATGGATTGCATAGATGGGATGGGTTTTTTTTTGCATAATACCGATAATGCTTAATTCCCATTTTTTTCACATGTAGATGTAAATGTACATAAGCTGTAGCCACAGTGTATGTATGTATGCATATGTGTGTGTGTGTGTGTGTACTGTTGTTGACTAAATCGTCTGTTACTGGAAGGAAGAATTGCATCGAGTAAATATTTAAATCGGTGGCTTCTCGTACTCGTGTAATGGGCAAAGGCTACGATCGCTCGGGCAAAATGACCGCATTTAATGCGTCGCCGGTGGTATTTTGGTCACATCCCCAGGGAACGCATCGCCAAAGGGGCAAGTGTAGGAGCCAAAAGCGTGTCTAGTTGGTGGGCAGCGCAGTCGTCGTCATCGCGTCAGCCCGTGGATTCATGCAATGTCCGAAAGCCATCGAGTGGTATTTTAGCCGGGAGCAGTCAATCATGTGTTTGCTGGGTGAATGGAGTGAGGATGTATTGGGGGCCAGCGGTGGAAAGACTGCAGGCTTGAAGCACAGTCATCCACACGGCGTTTCAGAGGCGTGGCTATGCATTGGCGATGGTCCCAAAATACGAATAAACACACCCCCTAAATGTCCGCGCCAAGGAATGACTGAGCAGTGGCGCCGCTGCAAGGCTTGCCGCCAGCCAATCACAGCGCGCAGCTGCCTGGTAGCGCAATGACGGGTGTCAGGGCGGGCGTGAATGGGTGCGGGCCCTAAAACTAAGTGGGGCGGCGCCCTCAGCTCTCGACTATTCCCCGGTTCTTGCTATACTTACCATTTATCCTTCTCCCTCTTCTTCCTTGCCTTTTCCCACACTCACTTTTCTGCATTTTCCGTCTTGAACCCTAGTCACTCACTTGCCATTTTTTTTCCCATACTAAACATGCGTTTCACAACTGCTCTTGTTCTTGCGGCGACCGCTGTCACCGGCGCCGTCGCCCAGGACTCCTTTGTCCTTGGTTTCAACTCTGGCGCTACTGACGACAAGGGCAAGGCAAAGACTCAGGCCGATTTCGAGAAGGAGTTCAAGACTGCCCAGAACCTCAAGGGTGCACCTGGAAAGTTCAACACCATCCGTCTCTACTCCAACATCCAGGCGGGTACCACCGATACCCCTATTTCTGCCTTCCCAGCTGCCATTGCCACAAACTCCAAGCTGCTCCTTGGTGTCTGGGCCTCGGGTACCGACAGCATCGACAATGAGCTCAAGGCCCTGAGCTCCGCCGTCGAGCAGTACGGCACCAAGTTCACCGACCTCATTGTCGGTCTCTCCATCGGTAGCGAGGATCTCTACCGTGTCTCCGAGCCCGGTATCAGGAACAAGTCCGGTGTTGGCAACAGCGCCGAGAAGATTGTCGAGTTCATCAAGGACGCCCGCAAGAAGCTCGAGGGCACCCCTCTGAGCGGCGTCAAGATTACCCACGTCGACACCTGGACCGCCTGGGTTAACGAGTCCAACAAGGCCGTCATTGACGAGATTGACTTCCTCTCCGTCAACGCTTTCCCCTTCTACGAGGTCGAGCACGACAACAATGTCAAGAACGGCGGCAAGCTTTTGGCCAGCGCCATCGAAGCCACCGAGGGTGTTGCAGCAGGCAAGGAGGTCTGGGTCACCGAAACTGGTTGGGCATACACCGGCCCTGACTTTGGCGCCGCCGAGTGCACCGTTGACAACCTCGAGTACTACTGGAAGAACGTCGGCTGCGCTCTCTTCAACAAGAGGAACGTCTTCTGGTACACTCTCCGTGACGCCAACCCAGCCAACGAGGTCAAGTTCGCCATCACCGACAACCTGTCCACCACTGCCCGTTTCGACCTCACCTGCGACAAGGATGTAACCCTTCCCTCCGCCTCGGCCGGCAACACCACCCACACCAACGGTACCTCCTCCACTGGCAACTCTTCCAGCGGCAACTCGACCAGCAGCACTGGCAGCGGCAACGGCACCAGCACCTCTGGTGGAAACAGCAGCAACGGTGGCAGCAGCGGAAGCGGTAGCGGCAGCGGTAGCAGCAGCAGCGGTGCTAACGGCGCCAGCCCATCATCTCCTCCTGAGAGCAACAGCGCCAGCTCCATCTCCCTTGTCAACGCCATGGCCATGGGTCTCTCTGCTGTCTTCGCCGCCGCCGCTTGGGCTTTGTAAGCGCGATTAGCACAACGAGATTCGTTTAGATACTAGACTTCCTTTATGTTAGTACCAAAAGTAAACGGTCGCGTTCGTGGTCTGGGGTGGGAGTTGGAGTCGTCTGCGAACACTTGTACCAGTTTGAGCGACTGGCTCGCAAGCCTATGTCTTTGTAATATATCCCTAGAAATGGAAGGCCAGTCATTGTTGTCGTCAAATTGAATATTTTCGAATCGGTTCATATATTGAATGTTGTGCTCGTGGTGATTGTGATGTGTGTGAGAGAAGAAGAAGAAGAAGAAGAAGAAGGGGAGAGACGTTACTGATGGCGTAAGAAGTAGATATAAGCCGCGCCTACCTGTCTGCCTGCCCCACTTGTCCAAGACGCAAGCAACATCCGCTGCTGAAATCTTGTATCTTGTCGTCAGCACTATTTGCATCGTGTGCTAAGCACTTTGGTGTCTTATCCTTGGAACTCTCACTTCCTCTTGTCAGCATTGCTTACCGTAAGTAGAGCCTAGAATATCCAATTAGCATGCTTGGACAAAGGGTGTTTGCGCTTCAATCAGCTCTTCGCATCTCAATACTCTTCCTCTCTTTTCCCAAGTGACATCCCAGTCTCTTCATCTGTTCTTGAAAGACTACTACTCGTGCATGTTCAACTTGATGCACGAGACCAGACCCGCATTACGAAAGCACCTACTTCCAAAACAGGAAGTAGATAATACTTATCACTCACCTTTTCTAGGCTCATATAATCTACTTAAGTTATACCAGGCCATACTCCCACTGCATAGTCCGCCCAATACCGACCTCATCCGAGATGATATGGGATTAGGTGAGATGGAAACCCTGTTCTACCAAGAGGCGGGGAAGGCAGAGTGAGTGGATGTATGAAGGTTCCACGCCGAAACTTTGTTCAGGGGAATCTTGAATTTACGAATTTGCGTCCGAATGATACTGTGGGAATTATTTCTGTCGTAGAGCATGTAGCTGTCCAATTTCTGGTATGAGGATGCGGTAGTGGAATGATGATTGTGTGTTTGGAGTTGGGTAGATGCAACATCGGTAGCTATGCTTCCACGAGCGCTACTAGTCCCGTCCAAAGCTTAACAGTAAATGATCTTTTCAGTCGCCATTATATCTGTTTGTTGATGGGGAATATGCTGGAACATCTTGGTGTAACTGGTAAAGCGTCTTCATTGCACTCTGACCTGATGTAATGTGCTCTAGAGAAGGATTTCTCTATATTCCGAAGGGCTGTACACGAGACCGAGACACCAACGAGGTTACCAAGAAAAAGCCTTCAATCTGTTACATATAGCATGAGATGTTGCACCACAACGGAAACTTTTGAGAGAAATGTTTTCGTTTTTACTAAAGAGGAAATGGTATCACTCTTGTTTACTCGCCATCAGCTCACGCATACGTGGTGATCACACTTTGCGAGGGGACACGCTGGGCCAATTATATACCATAGAAAGTCTAGAAAAGGATAAACTATTACGAAACTTTATACCATTCTTTGTGTCACCAGAATACTAGTAGCAGTCAGTGAAGACATGTACTACGATCTTCAGTTCGACTCTCATGGGCTATCCTCCCACATCCTCTCCTCAAACGGCGATTAGGCTGTCCAGCGAGCCGCAACGTAGCAGCTAGACGAGTACTTGGCCAGCGACGAAGTGCTTGAAGACCTCCACGTCCAGGACCCAAGCAACAAAATGCTCAACACGTGAGCCACATCTTCTACTACTCAGACCTCAACCGTGTCTGCAGAGATAACCGTATGCTACACGTGTACCCCACTACAATTACCAATCCATGCGTCTCAAGCCGCACCTTTAGCGTAGACTGCGACCTCGACTTTATAGTCGACGCCAGTGCCAAGGCAGGTAGGTGTACACGGCGTCGCCGATGAACGTCGTTGAAAATACACGCATTGTAAAGACCCACTCTACACATTAAGTCACGGCGATCAAACCGGATTGACAGGGAAATTTGACCATAACTACTCCCTTTCGTACAATTGTCCCAATCCGGCAACGCAGATTCTATTTTTGGGCGGGGTGGCTACCAGTCCACCTTTTACCGAGGAAAATCATGATGTCCCCACCTCAGTTATTTTGTATTAATCTTAGTAGTAGAACTTCCTACACCTAGTCTTTTTTTCCCTCCCCTCGGAAAGACATGAATGAAGTATAGGTATACAAGTGAGATTACAGGGTGAACAGCAAAGAAAGAAGAAAAAAAGGAGTCAGCCTTATACATCACAACACCGTCATTAATAAACAGCCAGGCAGGCAACAACAACAACAACAGCTATTTAGTAGCCTCTACCAAATCCCCATTTTTTTATTACTCATCCCTACTCAAAACCGTACCGCCATTGTACGCAGGTCCCCCCGACAAAACGCCACGCCCCCCCCCCCCCCTTGATGCAACCCAATATGTTGAACGAACGGCAGTTGGGCAAAATAAATTGGAAGGTGTGAGCGTCGATTGGTGTTGCTCGGGTTGTCACGTGGCAGGTGGGGACTGAAGGGGGCGGTGCAGGGCGTAAGTATCGAGATGGGAGGGCCAATCAGGAAGGCAGGTGGGTAGGACGCCTTGAGCCAAAGAGGAAATGGGTGAGGCCGGTTGGGGGGGGAGTTATATGGAGGATTGCATGTTAGAGAGTATTGGGAAGGGAAGGGGGGGGGACAAGGGGAGGCGAAGGTAGGATTGGGAGCCGAGTTTTGGTGTTTTGGGTTGGAAAAGGATTCGAGGTGTTGTGTGTGTGTATGTGTGTATGTGTGCCTTTTTGAGAGGCGTGGTTCGCTGTTTTCCTGAGGGTTTCTCTCTCTCTCTTTTTTTTTCCCATCTACATTCTTTGCTATTTTCGAAAGTGTGACTGGGAGTTAAAGACGTTGATAGCACTCATTTTTGACGAGCTGGATATACATACATACATATCTCTCCTTTGTACGATCATTACGACGCAAATTCAACGGCCATGGCACGACTACAACGTGCAACCACCTTGACGCCATTCTTCATCCTCGGCATGCTCCCTTATACATCCGCCGCACCACTTATCAAACGCGACGAGGGATACCTTCTTCCAAAGCCCGTCATCATCCTGCTTATCATCATCGGAGCTGGACTGCTTGTGTGCGTGGGGTTTGCAGTACACAGTGCCTTTGGGTTCCGGTCGAATGGAAATGGCATGAAGAACATGGGGTCGGAGCAAATGGAATACATGACAGCAGTGCGTGGGAGGAACTTAGCAGTAATGATGGCGCAAGGACAGCGGAGTCGTATGGAGGGTGCCGGGCCTGGAGGGGTGAGGATGGGAGAGAGTGTGTACGATTAGGAGTATGTTGGGACAGGAGTGGAAGAAGCGGGAGGCAATCTTTGCGTTGGATTGAGCATTATGAGCTGGACGCATTCGGTTCACGTATATCCTCACTTGTCCAGTTCAGATACTGGATTTGATACTGGGACAAACGGCGTTTTGGATGTTATGATTTTTTTTTGGCTGGATATGGTGGTTGTGTACATATTTTTACTGCTTGCGCTTTTTTACTGCATATGGTATTGAAACAAGCAATGCTTGTGACATATGGAATTGTCTGGAACTAGCTACAATGAATACATGTATTTATTCGTCGCTTGCACTGATCTACAAGGACTGATATTGGTGCAGGAAGTATCGACGAGGGATGACTGCTTTAAGAAAACTACAGTATGTGTCCACACGCTCCTGTCAAATACCATTAGACACTATATTTGGCATTAGTATATGTAAAGGAGTAGTCAAGCTTGATAGTGCAACTCAGAGGGCAAAATACATGAACTATCTGTCGAGCTTTAATAGAGCTCGAACAGAGGTTTTATATATACTCGGAAATACAATATACCGAGACCTGCTTTGTATCTACCTATGTTGTAAATGCCTGGCAGGTCGAGCTTGATCCGTGCTCAAGCTCCTTCACCGTCAACGTATGCATTCGAGCTTACTAAGGTCCATGGCCGAATAAGCTCAACCGTGACAGAACATGTAGTGTTGTGACTGATTAGTCTGGGTACAATCAGTTCATATATATTGTTGTTCGGCCTTCAGAGTCATGTTGATTAGTAGAGCTGCGTTTTCTGATATACGATGCAGCAGACGGCACAAGCAGTAGAAACAGCACATTTATCCACTATAGTCAGCTAATACTAATAAAACGTTCGTAAACATCTCCTATTCCAGTATGGATCTCAACAAGCAAGCACAGGCAGTTATAGCAAGCTGACTAGGTTAAGTTTACATAGCTCACTACTGCACCTCGACTTTATGATTCATGTTCTACGTCCGACAACCGAATAGGCAGTATTTGCAGAAAAGCGTTGATTGTAGTGGATCCATGTACATGTCTCCTACCTGCAATCCTACCGTATATTATCCGACACTAGAACAACCAACACTGACAAATAATCCAATCATGTCAACCCTACCTACAGTAACTACACTTATGTTCCCCATCTCTACACCATCAGCTCATTCAGTATACCTATTTCCCCATCCCTACACCGTTCCATGATTAAATCCCCACATTCCTTCACCGTTATACCAACCAACTCGGCTAAACCACACGAATGGAGTTAACAAAAGAAAACACATACACAGCTGACCACGTAGATGTTCACACCGCTGGCCTACACTCTCTCTTGTCCAAAAAAAAATTTAAAGGAAACAAAAAAAGAAAACACGCCAGGTCGGCGACGTCAGGACCAAGCCAGAGGGCTGGATTTGCGCCACAAAGGACTGGTATTGGGCAGAGAAGGAAGAGAAGGATGCACGTATATCCCTGTAGATAAGTACATAGCATGCATACGGGTGGAAAGCAAGACCGAGAAGGACAAGAAAGGGTGGCTGATTGAGTTAGGCCGGAGAAGGGCCAGGCCATTGCATGAGGGCAGTTGTGTAAGTTAGTGGGATGCCTGAACAGGGCGAGTGCCGAGACAGTTGGCGCTGGCCCAGTAGCCCAACTAACTAGCTAGGGGCTTTGGGCGGAGAATTTCGGGATCTGGGGCTGAGAAGATGCAGCATGTAGGTGTTCCAGAAGGCGAGGGCGGATGGGTCAGTGCGGTTAGGTGCATGTTTGAATATACGGGTTTATGTCACTGACAAGGGCATGGGATGTATCTAGGGAAATGGTAATTGGACTTGTGGCTGTCACGGTACGTAATGTCACAGAGGCTGATGGTGCCAAGTCAAAGTTTAATGTGCATGTCAAACGGTCGATGATGGTTGAGAAGGGAAGAAAGGCAAAGGATTGAAATTGGTCAAGGTAGCTGCGAAAACAGAAAGAGCAAACAGGCATCATATGCAACATGACAAATGGCGGGGCATCAAGTAGCTTCCGCGGCTGAAGAGGGACCCTCGTCGTCGACGCCCATAGCTCTGAGCTTAGCTTCGACAGCTGCGACCACCTGAGCATCAAACTGGTCTGACTTCTTCGCTTTCTTGACACTACGTCATGTTAGTAAATCATGTTTGAGAAGACAATAGGGGTACATACGGAGATCTAGTACACTGATCGCACCGTTCGTGTCCGCAGCCTGGACACTGAGGCTGGTGATTTTGGAAGAGGCTGTTGCACTTTTCACACTGCCAGCGAACCCTGGTTCTTGGTTTCCGCCATGTGCGCCTAAACGTCTCGAGTTGCCTGTCGACCTCTGTTTCGCTGTCTGCTTCGGCGTCGCCGGGGTATCCGGCAGGCCATTTGGTGAGCTTTGCGGGCTCGCGGGGGCACTTTGTGCATCTGGCGTGGTGGCAGTTTTGGCAGATGACAGCTTGGGCAGGAACGAAGACGGTAGAGCACTTGTGGCAGGTGCGCCTGATGCGCTGCTTGGTAGGCTGGTAGACGAGTTCGTCTCCAGCACGAGTGCGGATGGTGAGCATGCGCTTTCTCTTTGGCTGGTCGGGGGCGTCCTTTTCGGCCTGCTTCTCCTCGGGCGTCTTCTTCTTGGGAAAGCGAGGGCACTTCTTGCAGCGCCTGTGCTCGCACTGGACACAGGTCCTGTCGGCGCCATAGAGGGTGCCGCAGCGGTGGCAGGTGCGGTGGACACGCATGCGGATGGGCTTCTCGACACGCTGCAGAGGGGGCATGGGGCCCGGGGCAGCGATCCACTCATGAGACTCGAGGGTGAGACCATACTTTGCAAAGAGAGCGTGGGCACGCTCCTGCTGCATGGCGTTGCGGTCCAAGGACTTTGAGGCTGGGGCGGGGCTGTCATGTTGTTAGTAGTGTTGGTGTTGTTGTCTAACTGTGAGACTCACGTGGCGGGGATGGGCTGGGCAGTGGTGGTGTCTTTTGCACCTTCATTGTCGATGGATGGAATTTCTTGTTGTTGTTGTTGTTGTTGTTGCTGTTGCTGTTGGGGAGGTGGTGATGCGGGGGCAGGTTGCTGCTCCTGCAGTTTTTGCTGTTGTTGTGGCTGAGGTGGTGGTGGTTGTGGTTGTTGGGCTGCAGCCGCAGAAGAAGAGGAAGGAGCGTCCGGGGCTGAGGCAGGCGGTTGCGACTTGGAGGAGCGGTCCCTCTTGAAGACGGTGCTCATTCTCTTTACATATTTGCCCAGGCCCGTCTTGGCCTTGTCCTGGGCCGGAGGATTGGGCGGCGTCGACATGGCTGGTGGTGGTAGTGGTGGCAGTGACAATGACAGTGACAGTGACAGTGCGGGCGATGTTTGTTGGTGGTGGTGGTGGTGTGCAGTGCAGTTCAGCAGCTCAGCAGTAAGAGGGTGGAGGGTGCAAGGCCAAGGTCGTGTCCAAATCCCTGGAGTCTGGCCACTGGGTCAACTGGTCGGGAGGGACACCGAAGGCTTGGTAGGCGAACCCCACTGGCGCCCGCAGCCAATACACACACACACTACTCGTACCCTTGGGGCTCTTGTGCTGGCGAGACGGGCGGATGGGTCGGTGGCTTGAGATGGCAGTGTCCAGGTCTGATTCTCATGCGCCCCGTCGTGTCTAAGTAGGTATGTATGTATGCCCCATGCGTCGCCGCCATTTCAATCAGGCCATGGCAAGACTTGGTGGCATAGCCTGTTGTTGGCTGCTGGCTGCTGGCCGTCTCCCGGCGTGCTGGGATCGACCCCGAACTACTCGCAAGCGGCCCGTTGGTGGCCAAGGCACCACACTCACCCTCCCTGCTCGGCCGACTGCGGCCACGGGCTTTTTTCCCTATCACCATTGCCATGTCCATATGTACGTCCGCGCCTGCACCAGGGCCAAACAAGACACGCATCCGTGTCCGCGGCTACGCACAAGACTGGGTCTGCCTGTGGGGATGCATATTCCATACAGTACTGTAGCATTGCTATATCCTGCCCATGTACTTACAGAGCCTAAGTACACATGTCAATCAATACTCAGGTATATTGCCTCAGCTGCACCGTCACATCGCTTGCCCGCCTGCCCGCTGCACTCGGACGCCCAGCGGCCACGCCGTCCAAGGCCAATGACTGCCCATTCACTGCCCTACACATACGTAACTAGATACGCATACCCAGCGATATACCACCGACAGAACGGCCGTCAGCCTGCCTGGCCTGGTGGCTTGGGTCCAGCTGCACCGCTCCCCGTGAGCTGGGTCGCGGGCTGGTGCTGGTGCTGGTGCTGGTGCTGGTGCAATGGCAATGTCATGACCGCTGCTTCCGCCCACCTGGACTCGTCGCGCCCGCCCGGCCCTTCTTTTCGCCTCACCCACCACCATCCGATCCCAATACCCCAGCATTCCGCATGCGCTAGCACCACGACTCCATGTAACACATCGATGCCATGCCATGCCACTCTCTTCGTCTCCCTCGTCTAGGTACCAGTACCTACGCACTACTTACTACTTACTATACTACTCTACACAATCACATGTCTGCACATGTCTCTCCATTCTCTCCCCCTCATACTTATCTCCAGCCTGGCCTAAGCCATGCCCAGCCCAATGTCCGCCTCGACTAGTCCCACTCCTGCGCTGCTTGAATTCCATCAGCACTAACCACGCAGCCACCCCCCCCAATAGTCATCACCACCATCATCAAATGTCACTATCATCGCTTCCGTCATCTCCGTCTTTATGCCTTGCATCCCATGCTTTCATCATCATCCCCCCCGTAGCTTCAAAAAAAAACCACAATACAAACTTCCATGCCGCCCGCTACAGCATAAACCTGCCGAATCAGACACCTCGCTTAAGCCCCCTCGCAACCCGCGCCCGTTTCCCAGTGCCCAAAACGTACCACTGTTGCGGCATGCTCAATACTCTGCCTCCCCCAACCCCTGCTCCCCTTCAAACACGGCCCACATCTCTCCGACCACTCTTTCACATTTCCTCTTCAGTCCAACCACTTCATCCGTTCATCACCAACTTTGACATGCGAGCAAAAGCATAATAAAACAAATATTAAGGATTAGCCCTGCTTACCAGTTACCCATCTGCCGAGACGCAGGGTCACAAAATAATAACAAAACGGTGTCCCGATGCAACGGTCCGACTTCCTCGTCTCGACCTTCCCTCTTCCTCACCTTTTGTTTTTCCCATACGCATCATCACATCACTTCCTAATACTGTACCTGCCTCATAACATGTTAATGCAAACCTCCCCACACCCCCCCTAGTTGGGCATCCTTTTCGTCTTGTCTCTTTTTTTCTGCTCGAGCCGAATTTCTCAAATCGGGCACCAATCAGAACAAGGGCAAAGGAGAAGAGAGAGAAAAAAAAAGGCTAGAACGTCACACTAGGCCGTGTACGCGCATCCCATAGTAGGTAGCGTCCGCGCCTGCACCTGCGCGCACACACTTTTGTCTCTCCCCTCGCCTCGCGCTTTCCCCCCCCACTGGTGTTTGACTCGATGCTCGAGTTTGCCACTCAGGTGGAGCCTTCCTCCCCCCTATGCTTGTATAAAACAGGGCTTCATGTTATGAGATTGCGTCGGCATGCCTCAATGGGATATCGTCGCGATCCGGGGCACACGTTGATAGGATATGCTATCGTATTTGAGAAATGGACTAGGTAGGGGATTGAGCTCGTGTAAAAGTAGAGAGGGGAAATTGGGATCTCCTATACTCTTGTCTCTTCTCTACATGTCAATACGAAGGAAGAGAAATTTGACAACTGACACTCGCTATACATGTGCACGGCAGACACTAGATAGACAGGAGAGTCTCTTATATGTAGACTACAATGCAACGCTAAAGAACAACATGCTAACTACATGGCCGATTGCAGCGCCAAACGCCCCTTCCCCATCCAACCAGATAAACAAACAAACAAACAAACAAACAACCATTCATTCTCCCTCTCTTCTTCCACAATGCCATTTTCTTACTTACAACTCCCCCTCCCATGCTATACTTACAATCTGCCCCCAACTACAACCTACTATCCCATCCCCTCGCGCCCTCACCCTCCCACCTCTCGGGCCACACCTTACCCAGCGCCTCCCAAATATGTCCCACAAACTCAATCTTGAGGCCCCGTACAACCTCCTCGGGCAACTCACTAGCATCCTTTCGATTGCCCTCCGGCAGCAACACTCGCTCTACGCCCGCACCCAAAGCCCCAATCAGTTTCTCTTTAATACCTCCCACAGGGAGCACCCGGCCACGCAGCGAAATCTCACCAGTCATGGCCAGCGTCGGCGGAACAGGCTGATTGCTAAAGAGCGAGATAAGACCAATGGTATGCGCAAGCCCGGCAGACGGGCCGTCTTTGGGAATCGCTCCGCTGGGACAATGCACGTGGATGCTGCGGTTCTTCATGATATCCTCGTCGTGCGTTGTGCTGAGCCCCAGGTCGAACGCGTGCGCCTTGACCCACGTTAGAGCAACTTCGACGCTTTCCTTGAGCACGTCGCCCAGCTTGCCCGTCAGCTGCACCCGTCCTTGGCCTGGCATGTCTGCAATCTCAATGAACAGGATGGATCCCTGGCCACCGGTTGAGTAGGCTACTAAGCCTGTGATTACGCCGGGTCGCGCAGACTGCTCAGTTACTTCTTGGGCAAACTTTTCAATTCCTAGCGTTGCCTCGACGTCTTCTACAGTCACGACTGGAGAATAGGCCGCTACTGTGTTTGTGTCTTTGGCCGTCGCATACTCGACTGCCTTGGCCCGGCAGACTGATCCAATCTCCCGTTCCAGATTTCGCACTCCAGATTCCCGAGTGTACGATGTGATGATCTTGTCAAGCACCTCGGTCGGAATCTGAATGTGCTCCGTCTGCAGTCCATTCGACGTAATCTGTTTTGGAATCAGATGCCTCGAGGCAATGTGTCGTTTCTCAAGCGTCGTGTACCCCGATAGCTGGATAGTCTCCATGCGGTCCAACAGCGGAGGCGGAATTGTGTCCAGCGAATTGGCCGTGGCAATGAAGAGAATCTTGGACAGATCAATGGGGATATTCACATAGTGATCCGTGAATGTGTGGTTCTGCTCTGGATCCAGTACCTCGAGCATCGCCGCGCCGGGGTCGCCGTTGTGGTTTGACATGCCGAGCTTGTCAATCTCATCCAGCAGGAAGACGGGATTTGCCACTCCCACCTTCTTCAGTCCGTTGACAATAAGACCGGGCATAGCTGCGACATATGTCCTGCGATGGCCTCGAATCTCGGCTTCGTCGCGAACACCACCGAGTGAAATGCGGTGGAACTTGCGCCCGAGTGCAGTCGCAACAGACTTGGCTAGCGATGTCTTTCCTACACCAGGCGGACCCACCAGAAGCATAATGGGCGACTTGTCAACCATGCGCTTCTTCTCCAGGAGCCGCACTTCGGTCTCGGACGGCTCTCTTGTCACCTTCTGTGTAGCCACCGGTTGCTTGGCCTCGGCCTCGGCCTCCGCATTGGGGGCCTCGGTCAAGGACCGGATCTGATCATCAATGGTCTTGTTTGCCTGTTCCTTGAGTTTGAGCACGGCAAGATACTCGAGCAACCTCTTCTTAATCTTTTCCAGGCCGTAGTGGTCATTGTCCAGCTGCTGTTTCGCTCGCACCAGCGTGTTGGAATCCAGCTGATCAACCGTCATCTTGCTCCATGGAATCTCTGCAAGGTTCTCTAGATAGTTCCGGCACACCTGGTACTCCGCCTGCGCTGGATTCATCTTCTGCAATCTTGCCAATTCGCGCTGTGCCACTTTATTGGCCTCTGCTGATAGCTTTGCATCCTCGAGTCTCTTCTTGAGCTCATCAATCTCATTCGGTTCATCTTCACCCGCCTGCTGTGCTCCTCCTCCAGGAAACCCGGCGGGGAAGCCAGGGGGCATACCACCCATCTTGGACCGCCTCTTGAGAGCCTCTTGTTGTAGCTTCCGTAGTGTGTCCATGTCCAATGTGCCGTTGGATGATTGTGTAGTCGCAACCGTCATGCGCGTGTTGCCTTGGATGTTGCTGATCTGCCGTTGTAGAATCTCAATGACCCGGTCAACCCTCTCCTTGACATCTACAGACGCCAGTACGCGCAACGTCTCTTCGTGTGTGGTATCCACCACATTGGCCATGAAGTCGGCGAGTAAGCCCGCATCTGACAGGTCCTTTCGTGTGATGAACATTTCCAGTCTCCGTGCGACAATAGGCGAAAGTGTGACTTGTGGTGTGCGTGGTAGTATGGCGGATAGTCGGACGAGGGCGAGTAGCTCGCGTGACAACTGCTTGAGGAGGTTGAACTGGTTCAGGAGGTCTGCACTCGCGATGTCGACTGGAAGTTGTTAGCTTGCCACATGCACATGGGTAGAAACAGGTGTAGACATACTGTATTCCTCAACAGCTGCCAACTCTCCCTCAAAGTACGGCCTCTCTTGCACAACATCAACAACCTGGACCCTCTCGAGTCCCTCGACAATCAGGCTCAAATCGCCCTGTTTACGGCCCTGCACCCCGCTGACTTTTGCCACACAAGCCCACCCAAAGATATCCTTCTTTGTCGCCAGTATGGGATCAGACTCATAATGCGTCTTGTCGCGCTGATGTCCATCCTCAATCAACATGTTGCCATCCGACCCCAGTGTATTCGACTTCAGCGGCACACACGCGACCGTGATGGCGGCATCCGGCTTAGCCGTCGGACTGATACTGTATATCTTTGCGAGGATAGCAGCGACATCGGAACGATTGGTTATCGGTATCTTGAGCGTGGTACCGGGGAGCACTGCGAGGGGTGGCGCAAGCGGGATGAGCGGGAGCACCGTCGTGCTCGTCTTGGACGAGCCCTTGCCCATCATGACCACCTACTATAAAACAATGAACGGGGGGAAAAAAGCTGAGAAACTAGGAGTTCAAAGGATAATGATGATGATGAGAAGGAGGAGGAGAGAGTGAGGGGGAGGGGGAAAGGAAAATGATGTTGGACCAAATCCGATAATAGTGGTTCGTCTGGTTCGCGTTGGTGACGTGCGGAGTTGGTACCGCTGGGATCAGTGGCGGGAGGGTGCGGACTTTTGTCCCCTAAAAGAACCAGAATCAAGGAGCAAAGCAACCCCCAGCTGAACTTGAGTGATTCAGCACTCACGCGCGCGCGCCAAAATGTATAGTAAACAAGAAACAAAAAAGCAATTCTGTTGATATGCCCTCTTGTCACGATAAGCCAGCTCTATTTATTTACTCGCTCGTCACATAAATGAAAGGAGCGCGCCATGCTTGTGTGTGTACTTTCCAGAAGATACGGTCGCTTCTCTCTTTTTTTGTTGATCCCCGCCGCTCTCTTCTACGGCAATCTCGTCGCGCGGCATCATCACGGACCCTTCTCTTTCTCTCCTCGCTCGTGCTTGGTATTCTCTCTCTCCCCTCCCCCCTTCCCCAGGCCGAGGTTAAACGTGCCGACGACGAATCACGTCAGGCGCGTTGCCCAGACTTTCCCCATCTGATAAGATGACCTCCGCACTTTCCCGCACCTCCGTCCCGCGAACTTTGGGTCCCCCGTTGTTGCAACACTAGCATACAAACACGTGAACGCATGTACGTTTACTACTCGCATACGTATGCATCTTGTAGTTGTGTATAGTGGTGCTCCGTAATCGGATGCAGAGATCTGCGCTTCTTCTTTTTTTTTTTTGAAACCCTTCCTCCATGGATTGACGAACCCAAAGAGGGATATTCTGTACGTTGGTTGTGGCACGGCATTCTGACCACATGCAGTCAATCGTGCACATGTCTACAGACTTGGACTGCTAGGATAACAAACCTATCTATTCTGTTTCTGCTTAGAAACATACATGTGTCCAACCCTCCTCGAGGTATTGCTAACCTACCTGCATACCAAATGCACACCCTCAACCCCCGCTGCAAATGCTTTCAAGAATCCGTCTAGACATTGATTCCTTGTCCCATGCATTCCGTTTCCTACCCACCATGACAAGTCAGACACATTTAGAACGTTCACGTATCGTGCATTTCCCATGACATGCTCTATCCGACCCCCTCCAAAAATATCATCATTGCCACCCAGGAAACAAATAAATCATGCCAAGTCCATCGTTACACTGCAGCGCCATTCTCACCACCCTACTCCTCATGTCGGCGTGTTTCTGCCGTGGGTAGCAGTCATGCTGTAAGGGGCCTAACAATGAACCTCGTTAGCTATGCCTTTCTAACCAAACCAGCACGCAAGTGACTTACCAAGACTTTCTTCGCATTGCAGATGCGCCAGGCAAGGTTCCTAACCGTGCCGTCCGCTTGTACAACCTCAGGTGCGAACTCGATACCAAACCTGGCCACCATTAGTCCCTTGTCTTTGCAAAGCCCAAGCAACAGCCATCTACTTACATCTGGTGTACTGCAAAGACTACGCGCTTGGCAAATTTGCCATGGCGCTCGACTCGGCTGCCAAAAGGCTCCTCAGGCGTCGAAGGCGCAACCTCTGGGTCGCGGTCAAAGCAGTTCTGGATAATGGGGAGAAGCGCCGCTTCCACGGCCCGATGCGTCGTTCCATTCTCGTCCACTTCCACGTCGTCCTCGTCAAACTTTGGAATCTGAATCTCAAAGGCCTGTGAGAGTGCCATGACGTGGTGTCCACCGTCATGATGGTACCTAAATTCAAAGACACCAGTGGTCCACCAAAGCTTGTCTCCTCGGAACTCGACTTCGCCAGTGTAGCAGTCGGATGCTTCTTCATCAGCAGCGTTTGCAGCTTGTAGCTTGTCAGAGACTAGTATGCCATCGTCGGCACGAGCAGAGTCAAACATGTCCCTGTTGGTGGCGACCCATCGTCCATTCGAGCTGATGTGTGTAACCTCGCGAGATTGGTTGTCGGCGACCATGTACAGACCAATCCAGTCCTTCTTGCTGTGATTCAGAGGAGCTTGCCAACGAACCTTAATGGGGGCGCCGTATTCCAGGGCCAGTGTCTTGAAATCATTTGTCCGTACTGCCGGAATCCTGGCAAGCTCGCCTTCGCGGCCGCCATTCCTCTGCTTTTCAACAGTCGCCGGTAACAAGGTTCCTTCAACCACTAGCCTGTATTGCTTAGGGTCCAAACCAGACATGTCTTGTGAAGCCCGGCCGATTGTAATCCGCCTTGGAGAGATATTGAAGAGGCTCGTCACGTTCTGGGCAAATGCACTGAATTTAGCGGCAATCTTTGGTCTTGTATCATCCAAGAATTTTTCAATCTTTTCCATCATGGAGTTGATGTACTGGTCGGCTGCCGACTGCCACTGGCGGACTGGATCAGGCAACGCTTGACGCACAGTCTTGCTGACACCTGACATTTCGCGGAGGTTGCGGCCATACAACTAGAGAGATCGAGTTAGTAAGTCATGCAGGTTGGTTGTGTTCAGATGCGCTCCACATAGCCTCTTGGTCCAGGCCGAGGTCGGGGTGGTATAACGATTCCGTGTGGTGTGTAACAAGCGTTTGCGACTTACCTTGATCACATGTGGTTTCTCTACGAATTGCAGGAATGCGAGATTGAGGACGTGGGCTGTTGTAGCGAGATAGAAGACTGCTGGGCTCCAAGTTATGATTGCTACACCCCAGACACCAGCGAGCCCAAGAACACGCTCTGGATTGTTGAGGAAGCGGTAGATGCCACTGTAGGTAAGCGATTTCGAAGGGGGGTCGAAAAAGAAGTCTCCACAAAACCATCCAAACTCCCCAAGCGATTCGTATATGCTCATAGCAACCCACAGCTGGAGGGCGATCATGGCTGCACCAAGAACGTGTCGAAAGAGCGCAAGTCCGCTCAAGCCTTGGGGAGGGAGGCTGTACATTTTCCAGGCAAGTGCGACGAAGCTGGCGTGGCTCATGGTCATGCTCATGTGGTAAAGGGACTTCCACTGGCGCCATGCCTCTTCTTTGGTATCGCCATACTTGATGAAGTGCTTAGTCCAGTTCTTTTTCTTGGACTGTCGGTCCAGGATGTAGCCTAGGCCCAATGCATACCATAACCGCCATCCGAAAGCATTGATGAAGAGGAATGCTTTCACCGTCCACGTGTTAGGAGTCAGCACCGCCAAGCATATCATATAGAACGAAAGCAGTACTATTGTGACATCTATGGAACGATGGAAATCCGTGTTCAGAGGTCCTACAATGTGGTGCGTTGGGGCAGGTTGCTTAGAGGGGTCGTGGACGGCGTCACCGAATCCGAGTTCGGATTGACCAGTCTTGGGCCGATCTTCGTGAGCAGCCTCCCCAGAAATTTGGCGCGTGCGGCGGGGAGGAGCTGGGTTGTACGTCGCTTCAATATGGGGCTCCTCTACGATGGACAAGAAAGCAAATTGCGCAGCATGGGCGATGATGGAGATTGCTAGAACTTTGTAGCTTGCCGTCATTAGGGCAATACCATAGTATCCGGCATACCCGATCGAGTACATGGGGCTGTGTGCAGGGGTAGCGCGTTAGTATGTCTTTGGTTCAACGACGCAACAGAGGGTCTTACTGCGGTGCCATCTCGAAAACGCCGTCGAATGTCAGGCTTTGGTCAATGAGGTAGAAAAAGTCACCCCAGTACCATGCAAAGTCCTTGACAACTCGGTGCGCATCAAGCTTGACCCAAAGGTTGAAAAGGAAGAGGACGACGCCCGTCGTCCATCGCAAAGCCCACAGGAACCAGCTTTCCTGGGGCCGGTTGAAACAGGCGATGGCGAAAAGGCAGTATGACACGAAATCACACATCAGAATCAGGTCTACCACACGTCTAAACACGAGCCATGTGTTGTACTCAAGCGGCGCTTCTTCAAACTTGTAATCCTCTGGGATCTTGATCTCCAGCTCACGCTTGAGAAGTTTGTATAGGGCCGGGTGTGGGTTTTTGCCTGTTTCGGGATTCTCAAAGATGTGGCTCTGCTTCGCCCACAAAACGAGGCGGTTGTGCTTGGACTGGCCGTCGAGCAGCCAGCCAATGCCTGCATTGTAGCCGGCGCGCCAGAAGAGGAAGACTATTGCGAATACGGGGATGCGGGCGCTTTTGGGCAGTACAAAGAAGGTCAAAATCATAGAAGCGAGCACACCAAGGACTGCTAAATCCGACAGGTTTTTAGGTTGTGAGGGCGAGAGAAGTTGTGAGACCATGTCGTGGGTCTGGGGAACAACGAAAACTGCATTGGAGAGTCAGTATTGAATATCAGCTTTGCAAAGAATGAGGAGTTCCTCGTGTATGCAAGATAATTGTCGTTTTCTCCGGTGGTCTTCGGTGACGCGAAACATACCTGTACCATCTGGAGTCCTTCCGTAGGTTCGCTTTCTGCTGGCATCACCTTTGTACTTTTTATTTTCCTCGTCGTTCAACTGCAGAACCTTTTGCTTAGCATCGTCTGCATTGTTGAGATGTAGTGGTTTGGCGTTTGGCCGCTCTCGCAGCTGGCTACCGTCGGCCATGGGCCCGTTGCTAACATCAGCCATGTTGGCTGGGACGCGAGCAACTGGATAGGAAGCAGGTTGCCTGGAGACCAGATGGGTGGGGGGTTCTCCCGACTGATATCACAGCGACAGCCAAGGCTTGAGCGCTAGGTGAACTGCCGTGTTCAAGTGACTGTCCGGCACTGCAGGGCGTTGGAGCTGAATGCGCCGGCGCGGCTGTAGATTCTGATTTGTCTCTGTGTGGCCGCAAATCTCGCTTCTTGAATACGGACCAACGAGAGGGCTCAGAGTGTTGAACTCTAGCTAGCGTGTGAATGTTGAACGTGGGATGGAAAGGGAACAAGGTCGCGGGCAGTGCAGTTTGTGTGTAGCGCGCGAAGGAAGCGTGGGTTAGCGGCACGTCACTGTGTGGGGCTCTGGCATAAGCCGACTTGGCCCGAACTGGTAGTCATGGGCCGAACTGCCGTTCAGCACGCCCCAGTAGCACGTGAAATGAATTTTACCAGTAGTATACACTCGTCTTGTTACTGTCTTTTTTGGCAACAAATGTGGATACAAAGCGGTTTTATTGAAATGACTTCCATTGTACTGTAGCCATGCTGGTTGGCGAACAAAAAATGCCTCCCCCACTGCAGTGTCGCACCAAGAAGCCCAGGCAGCATGGGGGAGAGTGATCGAACACAAAAGAACAATTTCGATTGAGAAATGGCATTCGATGCGCCAATAAAAGAGCCACTATTCCTTGCATGTATGCATGCATGGGAAGTGGGGTAATATACCTCCAGTATCCGCCTGTCGTGCCGTGACATCTACCCATCACACAGAGTTCACCCTGCATCTCTTGGGCCTGCCAGCATTGCCTGCCTCCTCGTCTAGTCTTTGCTGCCGCGGAGCCCTGTGATCCCAAGACTGCCTCCTTGCTTCCTCAACACTTCTCTCAAACAAGTTTTTTCGGATTTGGTTGTGCAGTGACAAATTTGGTGAGGCGACATGTATCCATGCTACCACCCAATCCCCCGCCGTCCAACGTTGTCGCTGCTATTGATGAGGCAAGACGTAGTTCAGCGAACTGTTGGTCTAACTGCATATCCTGATCCTTGTAGGTGTTTTGGGGTTCAAAAAGAGCAGCCTCAGGGCTGAACACAAACTGCTTTGATGTGCAGGTCATGGGCAAAAGCCACGTAGCGCCTGTCTGTGCCACATACTGTGCACATACTGTGCTTTTGATGATCGCTAAATCGGACCCATCAGCACCTAAATGGTCATCTGGTGCGATGTCGTCAATAGAGGTAGAGTTGCTACAATCCTTTTGAAACAAAGATGATGCCATCTTGTCCACCCAACCGTTCCACTGCCCATCTCTGGCTTCTGGTTCTTCCGGGTATGAACATAGGGTAGAGACCGAGGCAAGGTCTGGTATCGTTGACGAGACTGTTGTAGATGGCGACGAAACTGTCTCGGCAAGATAGATATTTGCTTTGCAGGCTTGGAGATTGTTGAGGAAAGCTTGTTCATCACGCTCTCGATTTTGAATTTCTTTCTCCAGGTGGCGCATACTTTGTCGGATCTTCTTCTTTTTCCTAACAGGCAAGGACGAGTCGGCAGCAAGCCGGCGTTCATTCCGACTTTGCTTCTTCCGTAGCGCCTGTAAATAGGTTACGCAGTTGGCGAGTCCGTTCTCCAATAAGTCCTTTTCAAGCTCCAGTCTCGATACCTGGACGGAATAGGGAAATGTGTCTTCAATGGGGAAGAAGTAATTACCACGTGTGACGGAGGCCATCCAAGGCTGGCATGAATCGGCATAACACTTCATGATGAGAGACATGGACAGGTATCGATATAATAATTTTTCACGGGATCTCGAGCGAACACAACGTGAGGCGGACACGAGAGTATTGTATGGTTGTGTCCAGCATGGAAAACCAAGGCTGGCGCTGGGGTCGGCTGGAGCCGTCCCTCGCATGATGGTCGGAGGCGGCGAGCTACCACGTCTAGAATCCAATGGAGATCACATCGTCTTGGCGAAGGGCTGTTCCAATAACTCAGGAGGCGCAAAGTTCGGGAGGCAAAAGGGGGGCGAGGACTCAAGGAAGCCTTTGGAAGAGCATTTGCTGAAAGCCCGTCACAACAGCCAGATCACGAGCGTCGCGGCCAGAGACTAGGTTCGCGCCGTTTGGTCATGGTGCAGGATGCAACTTTCGTATCCAGCAGCTGGGAACGCCACGGCCCTCGAAATGGTACTATTTTGCTATTGTTCGCTTCCGACAATCAGAAGCGTTACAAAGGGGTTCCGGGAGGCTTGTCGGCGAGAGCCCTGTGCTGAGAGTATTGTCGAGCAAGTCGGCCAAAGGCGACTTGCGATTGGTCCGAGCTAGTTCAAGTCGGGTAGCGCAGACTACGAAGAAGGTTCCTTGATGTCTTTGTATGAGAAGCTTTCTGGCGTTCTGGGGCGTGAAAGGAGCATTTGCAAGCAAGGGGCCACAATTTCTCGTGACTAAAGATACCTATATTCAGCTTTATTCAACCGGTACTGAGGGCAGCTGAAGGCACCTTTGGACTCGTTTCCACAGCTCTAGCCATGGTCGTTGTTGGTCCATGATAATGTTGCGAGATTGGTATGCAAGGGGGGACGCCGTGGGTAAATGGTGGGCAGCATCAGATGCGCATCATTACACCGGGGCCACGGGAGCCTCGGCGGGAAAACAGGCGTCGGGAAGGGGATTTCCAGTCATTCAATCGCAATTCTCATCAGTTCAATTCTTGAACAGGACGAGGCCGGCGATATGATTACCCTAATAGGTACAAGGTCACGCCACGGTGGTGAGAGGAGGCTGCTTCTTCGCGGTCGTTGGAACAAAGTACGTCAGCCGCGTCGGTACCTGCATGTGCGCAACACTGTCGTAATCGTTCATGACCAGGAATGCTGTCGTATGTTTATACCAGTGGCTGGCACGTTCTGTAGTTGGGCGACGAGCCTATTGCTTGTGTGTATAGTAGGCGTTGAGCATGGCGGCATGTCGTAGTATGTAGACGAGGCTCCACTCCTCCTTCCTGCCTTCCCCCGCAGTACAGTGCGTGCCCAAGTAATAGCAAATGCTGCGATGGAACTCAATCCTTCAACACAATCAACCCAACTGCAGCCAACCGAGCATTCACCATCCAACCCCCATCCATGGCTGCGAGTCCAGCTGTGCCGTTCTCACCTCATCCTGTGTGGGTGCACTTCACCTTTCTCATTACTCGGACACATGTGTCAAGCCCCGTGTCTGGCTCCGCTGTGACGGCATCGGCTATGCATGCTATGCATGCCATGCATGCCATGCAGGCTGTTCAGCAACCCCGCAGCACCGATGTGCATACTAACTGAGTGTACAACCAGGCCGGGAAACTCTCTTCGCGCTTTGTCGCGGCCATGCTGGAGGGACTACTATATGGCGCCGTGCAACGTGTGCCTGAGCGGGTTTTTCGGCCTTGGTTTCCCCACACAAGAGGATTTGCGTACGTACTCTAGCTGCATGGCCAGCCATGGATGTCAAACTCACCTGTCGGTCCTCGTTCGGTAGACAGTGACGTCACCACTGTAGCCCTATAGCATCCAGAGCATCCAGAGCATCCACCGGTCAGCCAGGTCCCCTTCTTGCGGGTCCCAATGCTGCTTGTCCTGCAATCTACTGAGGCGGGGTTCCTGGTGACGACGGAACATCCTTCCTACGCCATGAGCGCTTTTGGCGTACCGCTACGGAGCGTGAGAGCCATAGCCGTCTTGATTTGCTGTCCTGTGGCGGGTGACATGAACACCACAGCCACTAGTCAGGTTAAACATGTCCGGGAAACGCCTCGGTCATGTAGTATTGAGATGTTTGAAATGCACATCTACCGGCCCTTTAGTTACCGTCAGCTACCGCATAGCATAAGCCTCTAGGTACCCACATTACGTACTTTTCCCCTACTTACTATAAGTATTACCCAGCATCCATCACTTTTGGAAACCAACAAGACTGCTCGTCTCGAGCCAAAATCTGCACCAAACAAACTGACTCAAAGCTTTGCAACAATATGGCCGCCAAAATCATCGACATTCGTGTCGATACAGTCGGATCCGATATCCTCGCTGATATCAAAAAGGGCCTTCGGCCGGTTGCCGGTGCCGAGAAAACTTTGCCCACGTTGCTGCTCTACGAGTAAGCAGGCACACATCAAGCTAAAGGTACCTGCTAATGTCCTCCCCATCTCCACAGCCAGGAAGGACTCCGTCTATTCGAACAAATCACATACCAGGAAGAGTGAGGAACTCCATCCACTAGGGGCTTGGCTGTCAAGCTGACAAACATCCATCGCATCAGGTACTACCTGACTAATGCCGAAATTGAGGTGCTTGAAACGTATGCGGATAAAATAGCCCAACGCATTTCGCCAGGCTCAATCGTGGTGGAATTGGGGAGCGGGTAGGATCTCGGCTCTCACCATACAAGAGATTGGAAACGAGCCTCGTGCTTCGTAAGTACTAATATCTATGCAGCAATCTGAGAAAAGTCAACATACTGTTGCAGGCCATTGACCGTCTGGGCAAAGATATCGAATACTACGCCGTCGATTTGTCCCTTCCTGAGCTGGAAAGAACCTTCAAACAGATACCCATAGGTGAGTGAGCGCAATTTGACACGGCGTCATTGAATAAGTTGTACGCATAAGCGCATTTATCTGCTCTAGCATAAGGTAAAAGTTTCGGCAGCCGCCATCGGGGTTCGCCTGGGGCCTGCATATGTACAACTCAACAAGCCCCGCGCTAGTCTATCGTGGTACCTATCCATATATCGTATAGGCAGCATGCCAATGCCACATGACTACTTGATTACGAAGGCTTGCTGACCACCCGCGTAGAGGGGTATAGCCATGTCAAATGCTTCGGACTCCACGGAACGTACGATGACGCTCTGGAGTGGCTCAAATCCCCCGCCGTCGAAGCTAAAACCAAGACAATCCTTTGGCTAGGCTCCAGTTTGGGCAACTTCAAGCGTCATGAAGTCCCGCCGTTCCTTGCCGGATTCGGCAAAGTATTACAAACTGGTGATACCATGCTTATCGGTATCGATTCCTGCAAAGACCCCAAAGTATATTGCCTGCCACGAATTGTACGCAAGATAAATACTGACGTCCGACCTACGCTAGCGCGTGTTCCATGCATACAACGACCGCGACGGTGTTACCCACAGATTCATACTCAACGGACTCAAGCACGCAAACGCTCTCATGGGGGATACCGCTTTTAATTTGGACGACTGGGAAGTCATTGGCGAGTATGATACAAAAGCTGGGAGGCATCATGCTTTTGTAGCACCGCGCAAAGACCTCGTGATCGATGGAGTGCCAATCAAGCAGGGTGAGAGAATCAGAATCGAGGAGAGCTACAAATACAGCCACGAAGAAGCCAAGAAGCTATGGGAGCTCGCCAAACTTGCTGAGAATGCGATTTGGGCTAATTCAAAGGGTGATTATGGTGAGTATGCACTGAAGATCATGGAGTCATGACGTGTTTCTGACAGTCTTAGGTCTTCACATGGTCTCCAAGCCCTCGTTCTTCTTCCCTACCACACCAGAAGAATATGCAGCAGGACCCGTGCCTTCTCTCACCGAGTGGCAAGAACTCTGGAAAGCCTGGGATGCTGTCTCGAAGCAGATGATCCCAAAGAGCGAACTACTTGCCAAGCCGATCAAACTCCGCAATGAGTGTATCTTCTACCTAGGCCATATCCCTACGTTTCTCGACATCCACATTGCCCGTGCCACCGACGGAAAGCCCACAGAACCCACATATTTCTGGAACATCTTCGAGCGTGGTGTAGATCCTGATGTTGATGACCCAACCTTATGTCATGCCCACTCCGAAGTTCCTGAAGAATGGCCACCATTGGACACGATTTTGCAATACCAACAGACCATTCGCAAGAATGTTGAGGCGCTCTACGATTCTGGAGAAGCAGAGAACAACGGCCGTGTTTCGCGCGGATTGTGGATAGCTTTTGAGCATGAGGCAATGCATTTGGAGACCCTGCTCTATATGCTCATTCAAAGCGACAAGATCTTGCCGCCTCCAGGAATCAAACAACCGGATTTTGTCGCTTTTGCTGCACTGTCAGAAGTCATGGCTGCGGAAAACGAGTGGTTCACGATCCCAGAGTCTGATGTAGACATCGGACTCAATGACCCAGAGAAGGATTTTGGAAGCAAGCGATACTTTGGCTGGGATAATGAGAGACCCCGTCGATCAGTACACGTGAAGTCCTTCCGTGCCAAGGCCCGCCCTATCACAAATGGAGAATATGCCACATACCTGCTCCAGACAGGCAAGCAAGGTCCGTACTATTCGCACACAACATATTGATCTTGTTTCAGTGGTTCTAGAGTAATTCGTGTCGTCACATGATTGCACCTGGCTGACTTGGCTTTACTAGAATTACCCGCGTCTTGGTGCGACAAGGCTTATTCCAACGGCGACTATACAAACACCACGAAGAGAGACAGTGTTGTCAATGGTCACTTGAATGGCAATGGCGAATCCTCGCAGAGCATCATTGAAGGAAAATTCGTGCGTACCGTATACGGAACTATCCCATTGAAGCTGGCCATGGGCTGGCCTGTTGTCGCATCCTATGATGAGCTTGCTGGGTGCGCGCAATGGATGGGTGGTCGCATCCCCACCATGGAAGAGGCACGAAGTATCTACGCTTACGTTGACAGCATCAAGCCAGAATTTGAGCAGTCGCTCGGCAACACGATTCCAGCAGTCAATGGGTATGTTCTTGAGAGTAGGTCAGGGAGAATCAGATGTCTAACACAACACAGCCACCTACTTAACGAAGGCGTGTTTGAGACACCGCCATCACACCATTTGCTCAACGGCAACTCCGGCGCAGCAACGGGTCTCAAGCCACGCGATCTCTTCATCGACCTTGAGGGGACCAATGTGGGTTTCAAGCACTGGCACCCAGTCTCGGTGGCCGAAAAGGGCAACAAGCTCTGTGGGCAATCCGATCTGGGCGGTGTTTGGGAATGGACTAGTACTGTGCTGGAGAAGCATGATGGCTTTGAGCCAATGGTGCTTTATCCAGGTTACACAGGTATGGGGAACTTCTACGGGCTTCTATCGCTCAGCTTACATGCAATATCATATCGCTGACAGCAAGCAGCCGACTTCTTCGATGGCAAACACAACATAACTCTGGGTGGATCCTGGGCGACACATCCGCGCATTGCTGGGCGTAAGACTTTGTAAGTGCAGCAGAACGAGTGTAGCCAAGACTTTGTCGCTGACATGTTCAAGCGTCAACTGGTACCAGCGTAACTATCCTTATGTCTGGGCCGGTGCCCGTATCGTGACAGACGTGTAGTGGTAGACTGACAACCATATGTGACTTGGATGCGGTCATGACGCTTGTAGTTTCGCAGCCGGACGAAGTGGTAGTAAATGGGCGGAACAACAACGGCTCACTGCAGCCTTCACCGCAGCATTATGGGCCCTCCCCACCACATATATCTCCTTTCGTTTCTTGACAAATTCGCTCGCACTGTTATGTAATTGTTTCGCCATGTCCGGTCACTTCAGTTTCGGTCTACTTGTTACGGTCACGCTCTTTCCATAAATTGCTTAGATGACGTACCATTCGTCCATAGTGAACTGCGCAGTCACCCACATTCCCAAACAGCTTATACTGAGGTGCAATGATCACTCACCTCATCTTTTGCGACAAGCAAACGCCTTGTCTCAGCCCCACAACTATTCTGCACTTCTACTACCAAAATCTCCTAGACTTCTAGTTCCTTACTCAACCACTACCCCATTCAACAGCACACCAATCAGGAGAACACATTCAAGCAGACAACATGGGCAATGGTCTGTTGTTCAAATGGGAAGATTCGCAAGCGCTTAAGTAGGCTATCCCCCGTCTCGTTCGTGTTTTTTCTTGTTGCTATACCATCCTAGTGCGATTGCGGCACCAAAAATCAAGCACCCTGCTAACAGCGTAGTCACCATTGCGGAGTTTGCGCACGTTCTTTGAAGCACCCAGGTGCCAAGTCTTCTTGCTTTGGGAAGCATAGCGAACCATGCGTGCGGTTCCATCAGGTTTGTTATCAACTTCTCTCGTAGCTAATCAAGTATTGACATAGTGCAGGCCATGTTCATGCGCCTGCGCGGCCATACCTGCAAACACTGTCTAGCCATTGATGACGCCCATTACAAGAGACACCAATGCATTGCTGAGCAGCTGCACGCTGTCTATGAGAGCTGTGGTGAGATCAGTTGGACTATAATTCCGCCCGTACCCGAAATTGCGACTGAAGAGATATCGAGAGATACCAATAACTCGTGGGAGTATGGTACCGAAAATGACTACGTAGCCGCTATTGCAGGTATGCCGCCGTCAAAGCGCGGCAAAAAGGACGCAAAGCATTTGACCAGAGCGGCGAGCAGGTCAAGAGCGATCACCCAGGAAGAGATTCAATACATCGATTCTGTCATCCGCTCTGATGATGGTATTACTAGCAATGAAACTGAAGGGCTGCGCAACCCTGAAGAGGTGGACGAGATTGAGAAGCAGCTTCGCGTAAGTAGCCTGATACTGACTCCTGTGACCAGTCCATATCTGTCTTTTCACTAACAATCCCCTAGTATCATGCACAAGTATACAACGCAAGAGGAAACCGCGACCGGCTTGAAAGCCTCACAGACAATCCCAGCAAGATGGAAGAAACGGAATTTGATGCCGAAATGAACCGGATCCTAAACATCTTTCACATCACAAAGCTACTCAAACGCAATACCAACACAAAAGATTTACAAGGAAAAGAGCTCGAAATATTCCTCGCGCTTGTCAGTGCCTTAAAATTGGCTATAACTGAGGACATCGTGCAAGTCAAGAAAGATATTGTGGAGGTGCGCATGCGGCGAGCAGGCTATCTACGATACGTCAACAGAGCCTCATATGAGATTTTAGGGGACAGGTATTCCACTAAAAGCTGGAAAGCGGGCGGGAAACCAACGACGAGCGCAGTGAATCCAAGTGACATGCCAATTACAGCCACGAAAAACAATGCATCATCAAGGTATGTTGTCCATTTGCCATTTCTAAAAGTCAATCTCATCTGTTGTATGAGATGGAAAGCTAACATCACGCCAGCGATCAGCGAGAGGACCAGCAGCCGAGAAAAAGCTGGGCAGGGAACGGCTCTGACCGAAGGCATCTCGAGAACATACATCAGCGTGTAAATAGTGATGATGGGCTTCGCGAGGCGACCATTGAACCTTACCAAGCGCCATTGCTACCTCTGCTGCCTGATCCCACTCCTGGTCGAGCGCCTGTCTCAGTGAGAATAACCAACACCAAGACATTACAGCAATCTACAAACCCCATGCTAGCTCATGCGAAGAAGATAGTTATGCCATCATCCTCAGATGGCTGGATCACTACTATCAATGGTACAAGGTCCAAAGCACTCGCTCTCAGGCCGCCCGTCTGGGAGGGTTTCCCAAGCCAGCAGTGTCAGCTCGCTGAGACTCCATTACACACAGAAATATCACCCTTGGGTCAGTTTTCTACGTATCGCAACTCTTTTGATGAATCTTTCTTTAATGCCCCGGCTGCCAAGAACTCCTTGACCCAATTATCTAAAGAACCAGAGACCTTCGCCACAGAATCAGAGGAGAAAACTGCCACCGAGCATGTTATAGTCTCAGAAAAGAAGAAATCCAAAAAGCTACGCGAGTCGAAGCGCAAAGCTAGGAGGCTTGACATGATGAGAAACACTGAAGCTTCCATCGCCAGCAAAGCAGCAAATGAAGAAATTACCGAAGCTACTGATACATCATTTTGTGAAATTTCATCATTGTTGAAAGGTGGCAGCCGGAGCTCAGATGCGGAAGAAATTCCACTAGCATTGCCGAGTCAAGATGTAGACAGCATTGGCTGTGACATTGTTCAGGCATCGAAGACTACCGGATCTACCACAGTGTATATTCGGGATAAATCCACAGTCCCTCTTCCTGGGTCTGTGCCGGTCACAACGCATGGAAAGCAATCGCACTGGAGAGATTTTGTACTCAACTTGACTGCTGATCAGCTAACAAACCCTTTCCTACCGTCATGGGGTGGTTACTCATACGAATCTTGGTGCATTTTCGAGAAGAATCATATCTTGGACTGTCCATTTCACCCGCCTCGTACGTGCAGTCTAGCTGTCTCCTAGCATCAAGTATTGACAAAAGTTCAGATTGCTCCTGCGTCGACCCCACAACAGACCAATGTTTCCTCATTATGCCTGGCGACAAGCCATGTACTAGCGGGCCTTACAACCGTCTCCGTGGTGAGAAGCTACTATCAATTTACGAAAATGATGCTAGAGTTCAGGGCTGCCTGATGCTCGTTGATGCTGATTTTATTAACTACCTTGTAGGAGACCTGTCGAATCCGGCTTGGTTTCCCAATCTGGACCTCGAACCAGGACGTCTAGCCCAAGAGATTGCAGATTTCCATGACGGTCTTGCGCCTGGACCTCTCATGAAACAAGAGTACCAATACCATCGTCTCAAATGTAGCAACAAGCTCAAGAACCAACAGCTTATACTTGATACACTACTAGAGATTCGGCGCGAAGCCTCTGGGCGGCGTGGACAGCTCCATATTTGCTATTGCAATATCGCGATACCGGAAAACCCTTCTCCTTCTCTACACGAGGACCTGATAACGTGCTCATACCAATATTGCACCATTAAGACCTTTCACAAGTCGTGCGTCAAGAAGCTTGGCATGGAGAATGTATCGCGTTGGTACTGTACGCATTGCGAGAAGCAGATGCGACTCGTAGCATACAAGGCGTTGCGCATGTCTGATCGTATGGATATCTCCGATAACGCTTCTGTTCAGAGTCCTCGCCACCAGAACCAGGGACATCTAACAAAGAGGTTTACTGAAACGGTTGATCAGTTTTTCAGTATGACAGAGGGTGAGTTAGAACAGCTAGTACCTGGACGGCTGCGGGGACGTTTTAGAAATCTCTCAGGCGTCAGGGCTCCCTATAGAGCGTAACGAAAAAATGTTTTGACAGTTGTTCGAAATACTGCATGATAGATGGGAGTTTAGGAATGAGGGATTTGATTTGGGACAGACCTTGAGCTATTGGTCGTACGTCGCAAACATGCACACACGCCAACCACACACGTATACCAACGGTGCGTAAATGTCAGATAGAATGAAATTCGATTGGTTTACAGGAGACAGAAGGACACCGGCGTATAAAGGACCAACTACATCCGTGATGTTCGTGTCCCGCAAGCATCAACTATGGTACGCACATGTCCATATCCATAGTTGAGTACACTGTGCAATGTTTGCGTTTTATGTCCTATTGAACTGAATTATATTTAAGAGAAGCTGCCATACCCTGAGCTTCCCATCCAGTTCTCACCGCAAACATCAACGCACAGAACAAAGTATCACACCTTCTGCTCACTTCAAAGCCTCCACAACACCAAGCAAATCCCACAAAACACCTCCAAAATGGAAAATCCCGCATTAAACCGCAGCATTTCAACCATCACCATAGTCGCTCTCTTGCACGCCCAATCCTACACATATCCCTTAACCAGAGTTTCCAACGCCACCACTAAATCACCACCACCACCTCCACCAACCTCTTCACCAAAGAACCCTTTCCTCCCCATCAAACTCACCCGTCGATCCCGAATCCGGCAGTACAAAACCTTCAACTCCTCACACATCAATATCGAGATGTCAGATCTCAACCACGCCAGCTCCGTCAAGCCATCTCTCTCCCACCTCACTGATGCTGATTATGATGGAGACGCCGAAGACAACGGTGCTGAGTGCGCCGACGTCGATCTCGTCACACTGGCGCTATGCACGGTTGATAGTATGGAGATTATACGCCGGGATACCGAGGAGAAGTGGAAGGGTGGCCGCAGTAGGAGTGGCAGCGCGAGCGCGAGCGGGAATGGAAGCGTCATGGGTGGGGTTAAGAAGACGGTTACGAACATGGGGGTTAGTGTTAGGAATGGGGTTAAGGGGTTGGCTAGGAAGTTGACTTTTTGAGAGCCAAAGGGAGGGGACATGCTGGACTTGGATGGGGCGAGCTGTGCTGGCTCTTCATCGTTGTGTTTGTTTTTTTTATTGCCACTGCTGTTGTTTCTTTGGATACGTACAATCATACGACGGGGGAGAGGGAGAATGGGGTCATGGATCAGATAACGTGTTGTGTATATAAAGGCATGATGTTGGATGTTTTCTGCAGTGAAGTCTAATTTGCACTAGTGATATGTACTCACACATGTAAGGAGCGAAAACGTATTCATACCACTTCCGCTTCTTCTCTCAAGCAACCCGCTCGCCACGTCGCACATTGTTAGCGCTTACTCGTGTTGCATCACCTCCTTTTTCTTGCACGCCAGGAACATTTGGGCTTGCTCCTCTCTTGCCATTATTGCTCCCGCGAAACCGATTGCTATTATCGTTTCGAGGCTCACTATTCTGATGTAGGATCTGAGTCACACATGGTGTCTTGATGCTGTAGGCGGAAAGAGACACGACGTCGGGAGACAGTAGTGGTGGATGCGAAGTCGGCAGTGGAGGGTGACGCTCCGGAGTCGTATATCCCAGATTGAGTTTGCGACCTTCGTTCATGATGGAGCTGCTCGTATCGCCGGGACCTTGTGTATGGAGTGGACAGTATCGGTTTGGCACATCGTGGTCGCGGATTGTCAGGCGCACCGTCGAATCTGGCTTACTGTTAGCTTGTCTCTGTTATAAACCATTTGAAGACTCTGAAGTCGCATGGGGAGATCCAGACTCTCTAGGAATACGTATTTCATGTTCTGATGAGTTGGGGTAGTCTCGTTTGCCCTCATCGGATCGACCACCAGTTGTAAAAGATGACGTGCTGGAAGATGACCTTCTCGCATCGGTATTCTCGCCCTCATCTTGTGACAATCGTTGCACATCGAGGGGAGGGTATCTTGGCGGGTTCAATGCGCTAACGCGGAAAAGGTAAGGACGGTGTATGATCGGATCTCGCTCAAATGACCGGGCTTCTTTCAATATTTTCTCCCGGATATCCAAATCGAAATCTTTGCTGCTCAACTGCTTCTCCAGCTCTCTAACTAACGGTGCTGTTCTACCACTGAAGCACACGAGGAATTTTTCAGCGTGAGTTTCTGGTCCGAACTGCGAGCGGAGGTGCTGGAAGGCTCGAAGGAGATGAGTATCTACCCAAGCAGAGCGCTGATAGCTGCATATTCCTTCCACGATCATAGTGTAGAGACTACTCATAACTGAGATTAGCTCATTTTGAAGCGTTGGGAGTCTGAGACGAGCTGCGAGTGCCCATGTTTGCGCGAAGATAAGAAGAAAGCTGGGATCGGTGGCTTGGCTTTCAAAGACCGAAAGAGATTCATCGCCACTTAGGTAGGTGAGTACAATGCAGAAAGGATGGACCTCCACATTCGGTAAGACAACGCCGGGCGCCAATGCACCACGTTTTAGACAGCGTTCACGTATGTAATGGTTGAGTCTGATGTGCGTAAGATGATTGGGACAAGTACCAACTGCGATGGTGACGCTGCTCCAGATGGGTCTGGCAGACATGGCGCAATTGCTCGTGAGTTGTCATGCAATGAAGGGAGATGCATCTCTTTATCAACCTTGAAGATCTTTCAGGTCTGACTATTGAGCAATTTGTGCCTTGAAGCGCCTTTGTCTTGAGTTTGCAATATAGGCAAACCTAGTCTTGCATTTGACTGTAGTTGATCTCAACTTTTGTTCTTTGTCGATTTGCAGATGTTGCATTGAGACAAGCAAAATATGTGATTTTCTAATGTACAATGGTTTATCGATAGTTTGCAAAACAGCAGAGTGACGTGCAAAGCATCTGATAACACAAACGCGGTGTTTAAGACAATGCGAACTCAGGATTGCTGTTTCAATTGGCGCTTCCAATATCTCACAAGTGGCTTCCAGATATTTGTTTTTCCATCAAGCTGAGAATACGCCACGCCTAGAAGCCCGCCTGCAAAATGAGCCTAGTGAAGTTAGTAAATTTATTCACGAGAGGCCGGGCTGAGAACTTACTGCATGTCCAAAATTGACAAAGCTGTATCCGCGGATCATACCGATGAAATCAAAAAGCATGATGGCAGGCAGCACATGTTGGGCCTCGAAGTGCACAGGTACAAACAAGATTCCCAGTCCAGCGTGTGGGTACTGCATGCAGAAGACGCCGAGAATACCAAAGAGAGCACCCGAAGCCCCTCCGCAGCGGATGAAGATCTCGGGGATGGGCCGTTTCTGGATGGGTATCAAAGTCGACCAATGCTGCGCGAAACCAGACAGCACACCGGCTGATAAGAAGAAAGACAAGGTATGGTATGGACTACCCTCGAACAGGCGTGAATATCCAACTGGCTTCATGAAGTTGTTCAAGAAGTACATGTTTACGAAGAAATGCAACGCTCCAGAATGTACAAACATGGACGTAAACTGTGTGTAATTAACATTGCGGATAGGGAGATGCCAGAGCGTATCCCAGGTCTGTGGCATTATAAAGCTGCTCAGATAAATCCCACTGTTGGCTCCAATGATTCCATATGTGATTCTTGAGATAGGATCCAGGCTGTTCCACGCTCCAGTAGCAACTTCAGTTGGGGTTGGTGCAGTGCGTCTAGGAAGGGTCCATTGCGGCTTCGGAAGCCATCCCCCAGCAGATGCAGACTGATCTTTGAGCTCCCTCTTAGCTTCCAAATAGGAAAGGCCGACAAAGATTCCACTCGATACAAGTATGGCCCATATGGCTGGCCGTAAATATCGGACCTTGATGTGTCTAAGTTGCTCTAGGATCACATCTTGATCTAACTCTGGTGCTGGAGGATGGGTTTCTCCATCAGCACGAACTTTAGGGTATTCTTTTACAAGATTCTCTGAAATTTCCGGCGTGTTTTGCGGTATGTGTGATTGTTCATTGGAAGGTCTTGGTGCTCTTCTTTGTGGTACACGTTGTACACGCGTCTCGGAAAAGCTACGCAGCTGACTAGGAAGGTGACGATATTTTGGTAGCGTCGGCGCTCGAGATATGCGGCATGTCAGCCGTAGCAATGGCCTAGCAGACTTGAACGCCGACATGAGACGAGTGATCTAGATGCAGCGCGTGGTGGAGATGTGGATGTGCTGGTGCGAACTTTCCAACGGCGTCGGCCCGACTAGCGCGAGGTCCGTGCGATGTCATCACCATCCGCGGGCAGGCGTTCTTGTAATACTCCTCCATCATCCTGTCTACTAGCCATTGTCCATGTCATGGTACATTTCATTATCGGTCTATTGAATTACCACATACTGTCACTACTTGGGTACTGATTTAGGGCTACTCCACCACAAATACAAATTATGCGCCACACAATTGTATTGCCCAGAATATGTTCGCAATGGCTCATTGGACGTGAACGAGATAGATCTATATTATTGTTAAACATGATTTTGGCGTATTCTAAAGCATTACTACCAGGAATCAAGGATCCAAGCTATTTCCGGTAGCAACCCGAATTCCACACTACTCTCTACAGCTACCCGATCTAATGCATCTACGCCACTTAAGCCTGTTTGCCAACAGCAGCTGCTGGCGCGTTGTGACTACTCGAGCTGCTAGCATTTGCCTCGTAGTGGTTCTGCTCCATCAGGCTCCAGTCACCGATTTGCTCGTCTCCAAATTGGTCAAGGTCCAGGCCCATCATCTCCGCCTCAGAGGTAACACGAAGGTGCATACCCGGGATGAACTTGAGAATGTACAAAAGGATGCACGAGACGACGAATGAGTAAGAAGCGATCGCAACAATTTCGGCGAGCTGACGCCCGACCTGGACGCCGACGCCATCCATTGCACCGAGAGCATCGTAAGGGCCCATGCCATCGAGATCGTAGACCCATGATTGCGCAAAAATACCAGTAAGGAAAGATCCGACCATACCGCCAATTCCGTGCAGTTTGAAGACGTCCATGCCCTCATCGATCTTGATCCACTTGTCGACATTCTGGCAAAGAGAGCAGATGGCACCGGTAAGGAAGCCGATGAGTGCGGCGATCCAAAGAGAGACGTATCCTGCGGCTGGCGTAATTCCTACGAGTCCAGCAATGGCACCTGAACAAGCGCCAACAACGGAAAAGTGTCCCTTGGTGCGGATGTACTCCACCATGACCCAGCCAAGCACACCGAAAGAGGCGGCAGTGTTCGTGTTGAAGGCAGCTACCATTGAGCGGACAGTGGCATTGAGCGCACTGCCTCCATTGAAGCCAAACCATCCAAACCAAATAAAGACGGTACCTATGAAGACTAGTGTGGGGTTATGTGCTTTTCCGTGGATCTTGTCACCCTTGTGGAGACGCTTGCCGAGTACAAAGGCATAGGCGAGTGCAGACCATCCAGATGCGATGTGGACAGGGCCACCTCCAGCGAAGTCGAGGGAAGGGAGGTTAAACAACCAACCGTTTCTATTGAGTTGTTAGCTGTGATGTACCTTATCTAGTGCCGACTTTAACGTACGCGTTCCAGGTCCAGCAAGCAATCGGGCAGTAGACAATGGTCGCCCAGCAAAAGGCAAAGACCATGGATGGTAGAATACGTCCACGCTCAAAAGATCCACCAATAACGAGCTGTACAGTACACGCGCAAAACAATAGTTGGTACAAGCCTACATAATTGGTTAGTATATCATGTAACAACTGAATGGACACATGTCGCTTACAGAAGACGATCTCTGGCAAGAGTGGTGATCCAGGTGATGGGGCAGACATCACATCTTTGAGACCGAAATTGGCCATGTTACCAATGAATGGGCCGGCAGTCCGCGAGTAGGCGAGAGAGTAGCCCCAGAACATCCACTGGAAAGTCACGCTTTGCGCTGTCAGCAAGCCTGGCTACACCGAATGGACCGTCGTTGAACTTACACGCCCATCACAGCAAACGACTGAAAGAGCAACGATAAGGCGGACTTGCGGCGTGCAAGACCAGAGTATAGGAAACCGATTCCTGGTATAATCAGGAAGACTAGGAAGGCCATTATCATCAGATAGATGTAATGGAACTCCAGTCCGGTATACTGGAGGTTGACATTTTCTTGGTCTGGGTTGCCGCCATTGGGCTTCGCCGGGTCAAACTCTGGCTGTCCATGTGTCAGTCGTCCCGTCCACGACTGAACAAGCTGTTACTGATTCCACTTACGGCTGATGCTGGTTCCATGATGCAGAGACCTCGAGTTTTGCTGTAAGAGTCGAGCCTCAAAACAATTTATGGAACGGATGATCCAGCGCGCAAAAGAGTACTCAGGATCGTACATATACTTCGGGGCATATCACTCAATGGCCTGCCGCACCCCACAAAGGACCGCGATTGATACGCTGTTAATCCCGGCCCATGTCCTCTTTCCACACCCATACCCGAAGCCGCTGTGCCTCAAGCGTCGAGTGAAATACGGCCTTGGCAAAGATAAGGGAGGCATTCTGAGTCCAGTGTCGAAGGAGCGAAGCGCAGTTGGTGGAGCGCCAGGCCTGCACCGCAGGATTAGGTCTGTAGGATCAAGCCGAGATTGAGGGCAAAGAAGTCAAGCGCGCCGAGGCACGAATCCCAAGTTCCCAAGCCCCGGAAGCGAGTGTTGGCCTAAAACGGGGCGTGTAGAAAGCAGTGGATGCAGGGACCTTGATGGATGATAAGGCAGGGGATGGAAGCGGTATAGCGGCATCCCCAGACGATAAGGCGTTCGGTATCACGGGCGATTGGGTGGCTGTCCGTGGCCTGACATGAATTCTGGAATTTTACCTGATGACGATGAGTAACGTGTCTGAGTGAGAAGATAGGCGTGACTGGTGTATCCGATATCTATAGTTAGGTTTCCCATAAAGTTTTGGGTGTGGTTGGTCGTGGCGGTTGATTTGCTCTTCCATGGTCCGTGTATCCGAACGCCAGGTCCATGCCCCCATGCCATGGCGCTGTTGCATGCTCCTTAGGGGCCTCGTGTCTGACAATGCTGTTGACACGCAACTTGCCGCAATATCGCTATTAGCCGGCAAGCCTTGAAGCATGGAAGGTCAGGGTTTTTTGGCAACACGTTGAGTGCCTGCCGCCCGTACGTTCGATGATGAGCTGCACTGCGAGATTTCGAGACATATTGAGCAACCTTGGTAATGGAGTATGCTCTAAACAAGCAGGTAGTGACGGGGACCTTGCGGAAGACGTCTTGATTTCCGAGTGTCGCAATATCCAATGCAAAGAAAGTCGCTCCGCATAGTGCTCCGTGCCAGCAATTCATCTTATGCCGATCCTACGTGCGAAGAGTTGAGGGTAGCCGTCGGCTTCCTGCGTACACCCTGTATTTGCATTCAAGAGCTCTAGCTGTATAAGTTGTCCCGGATCCTTTGTGGTATGTGGCACTAAAGGTTACCGTCAGCAGCGTTAATGGGATGAGCAAATTCGTTTCTCTGAAGCCTGTGTCATCAGCCTTTGCATGTTCCTGGATGTCGTGTGATATTGTGCCTCTTTTGCATGTGCACATGGTGCAATTTGCTGCCGTGGAATAATGTACTGTGAGCCATGCCGGTGCATGCGGCATCTTGAAGTAGTTAGGCTGCTTGAGCAAACCCACTGTGGAGCGTTCTGCCACCGGGCAGCATAGGCTATCCGGGCTTGGGTCCCAGGTTAAACCAACGACTCGGTAGATTAGCTTATACTTAAAACGGCCAGTATTCCCTACAGGCCAGTAGTTGCTAAATGACCCTATATCTTAAAGTAGCGTTTGCTACCCTCTACTCTTAGCGAGCGGGATAGGTTCGACTACTTTCACCGGTACAACTTACCTGCTGTTGAGGTTGAAGCAACGATTGAATGGGTAAAAGGGGTGACCGGGATGGTAAGGAGACGCTTCCTAATGAAATTGGAGTTTTTTTGATATTGTGTATAGTATATGACGGACCGAGATTGAGCTTTCCCATTGACTACCTGTTTTTCTTTCACCAAACCCTGTCTTGATGTATGGAAGTCGGACTTCACGCTCAGAAAAGACTGCACGCTTCTCACTGTAACTATCACCACGTAAATACAGAACAAAGGAATGCTTCTCGACCTGTCGATCAGCTAATATCCCCCGACATCCTGTAGCTTTTTCTTGGCTCCTAGAGTGAGTTTCGACTCCAACTCATCCTCTCGATCGGCAAGCTTTCCATACAACCCAATGTTCTCCCCACTCGTGTTTCTGTTACTCTTGTTGATTTTCTTGTTCATTTGGGCATGAGCCACTTTAGCCACCGAAGGTATGTCTTGGATTACTTTGAGCACATTCATCTTCATCCTTTTGGCTGTGGATTTTAGACTCTTTTTGTGCTTGGTGACGGGTTTGTGTGTGTTTGGTAAATCATGACTGTTTTTTGTGGTGCTGGAGAAAGGGTTGGGGTCGAGCGCGGCGTATCGTGGAGGAAAGCCATCGCTTTTCTCGTCATCGGGGCGGCATGTGACCTGGAGGAACTGATGTTGAAGAGACTCTGGATGGGAGTGATAGTGGAGAGGCAGAACAATCTGGTCGAACCTTTTAGCATCGTAGACCATTGCGTCTGCCTCGGTGTGTTTTGCGCTGCTTGCATGCCTCGGGTCACGAGAACAAGGTTCGATGAGAGACCGTTCTGAAGTGGGCGGATGAGCAACACGATGCCATGACGATGCCGAAGACTGCTTGATTGTTTTTGATGATTTCATAGCTCCCAAAAATCGGCGTAGTGATGTCTGCGTATCGCGTTTGTAATTCGACTTTTCACTCTGACTCGAGGGTGGTGGGATTTGATTAGGGTCAGTCCTCCATCTTGGGATTGTTTCGCCACTGCAACTTGTTTGCGAAGGCGCTTCTTGGTCACGCTTTGAAGACACAGGAATATACAGAGGCACGCATCTTAGTAAGGGAAATGTGCCTGTTGGCATCATGTAGTAAGCCATGAT
This sequence comes from Bipolaris oryzae ATCC 44560, assembly GCF_000523455.1. NCBI lineage: Eukaryota > Fungi > Ascomycota > Dothideomycetes > Pleosporales > Pleosporaceae > Bipolaris > Bipolaris oryzae. The sequence goes on along the minus strand of NW_006911342.1, from coordinate 9,722 downwards.
GAGTCCGTAGCTTAGTCGGCCAGATCTTGGTGAAGAAGAGCAACGAAATACGACAAGAACATCAAAAGCGAGGGCGATGACGAAAGGAAGGAGGAAGGGGGGGAAAGGCCAGTGTTGCTTCATGTTGTATGTCTTGGTTGCAAGGAGAAATGGCACTACTTATTGCTTCCTCGGAGCAGCTGATGCGGTGTGGTTCTGGTCGAGTACCATGGCCATGGCACCATTTCTGTGGCGTTCTGCGCACTGCCATTCTGCAGTTTACTCATCGCACGCTCAGGTTCGAAAGCGTTATTGAATCTGTTTAGCTAGTGGATGTGGGGCTGGTAGCTGTTCCTTGATGCATGTATAGCGCGCATGTATAAGGGGCTGTACGGAGATTGAGGATGTGTTGATGCGAAGAAGACGCTTGAGGAGTTTACTACTCTCGCTCTTCGAGTCATCTCAACACGGAACTGATCTTTTCCTGGACAGGATCGCCGATCTGACGGCTGTGGTGGTGGTGGTGGTACCCGTGTTTTGCAGGCATGACCAGGCTTGGGCTGTGCCGAGGCGCGTTTCCGGCGCGTTGTTGATGGTTTCTTTTTTGCTGCAGCAGCTCGGACAGACACGATGGCGCAAAGCACACATGTAGATACTACATACGTGCATACGTAGACAGCAGATATGCAGTTTTGCATCTAACGAGCGCAACCATGGTAATGCACAGTAGTATGGAGATGCAGAGTCAGCTTGGCTGGATTAGGGGAGGGTCGCGTGACGCAACGAGGCGGAATTTCCAGTGACGTAGGTCTGTGCCAAACATCAAACAGTCCAGGCCCCCGCTTCATGCTTCCTTCAAATACAGCCCAGGCAGCACTTGGTTTTTACAGCTTCATTCTTACTTGCATACTACTCTGCCCTCCTCCCACTTATATCCAACGCCGACTTCAACACCGCAAATATGTTCAACCTTGTCCTCTCCCTGCTTCTCCAGCTCTCCATGTTCATGCTGGCTGAAGCAGCTCCTCTTACAGTGCAGAAAGCCGAGCCATGGCAAGCTGGTACCGGAGGCGGCATCGTCGGATTCATTGTTCTTGTTCTCGACATCATCGCATGGAGTAAGTATCCTTCACTGGTCTCGAGCCGTGTTGCTTTACCTTCTCGGGAATCGATCCATCTGACTGCCACAATCGTGCTGACCCGCCCGTGCTACAGTTGAGATCTTCAAGTCGAACCGCCCCGTGCCCAACAAGGTCATCTGGGCTCTCGTCGTATTCCTCTTTCCTGTTGTCGGCATGATCATCTACTACCTCTTCTCGAACCGCCAAGCTCACAACACCTACGAGCCCATTCCCGCATAGACCACCCAAAGGCCCCCTTTATCCTAGCATCCACTGCGCAACGCAAAGCAAAAGCTAGGTGCGATGACGAAATGTGCTTATAGGTATTGCAGCCTGAAGCAGCAATCATGCAAGAATCTGGTGTGATGGTTGGGTGTTGGGCGTTTTATTATGGACCTGTGGTGGACAATGGCGATAGAGACACGGCTCATCGTTGATATCCGGCCTGTTTACGAGTTTTCTTTCTTATCTCAATGACCATTGATGCAATAACCAATAAATTCCACTACAACTTTAAAGCGTTGCATCTCTCTCGTCCCTCTTTTACTTACTTGCTTCTCCCCAGTTACGGCTCCCCTCCCCCATAATGGGCCAGCACATCTCTTCCAATGGATCGTTTGAGAAAACCCGATTTACAGTTTCTGTCCACACTTTACCCAGAATTCTCCTACAAGCGACGAGCTTCCTGCTCAACGTAGGACATCGCCAATTAGGCTAACAGTGCCACTGGAAATAGTGACTTGTTAAAAACCTCCGTATTTGTTGGCCTGAGCACCGTTGACGGGTTGAATAATCGAGACAGCAAATCCGGCGGCACCAATGTCCATGCCCATATATTTGCCAATGCTTCGAGGATTCCTTGGTGCAGATCGAGATAGCCGCAGTTCCAGCTGAGATGATCGTTCCCGAGACAAAACCAAAGAAAATGGAAAAGACAATGATAACTGCGTTTGTATACAGCTCATTGAAACAGAACACGACAATCTCCGACGAAATGCCCGCAAAAGCAAACATGTTGAGTCGGCCCAGTTTGTCAGCCAGTATCCCGGGAATGGTGTGTCTAAAGTTTGACGACCCGTTGATCACGGCGATGAAATGGGATGCTTGCAGGGCAGTCGTTCCTCTTCTGACAGTGTATACAAGAGTGCAGAAGAGGGCGTCCACATACCTATCGTCATGAAGAATAGCACTGCTCCGAGTAATACGTACTTCTTCGCCCTCCATACCTCTCGAATGGAGACGGTCGCCTACGAGGTGGCAATGTGGACATATTACTGTACACGTAAGCATCGTGAACGGCAAAATGATAAATGTGATGATGCGTATGGACCACCCAAAATGTAGTGACGACGAGCAAAGGAGCTTGCAAAGGATGGTGAGCAAATCCACGCTACCAACCAAATACCCAGAAGCCACAATTCTGAAGGCTACAGTACGCCGTTTGTCGGAGTAATGTCACATGACGACAACGAAGGCGGGAAATTGTAGAAAAGCGACGCTGCTGCCCATAGGGATAGATCGCGCGAGAATGAGTTAATAGTAGTCGTCACTGAGACTGACGTTTGTAAGACTAAGTACGTGGGCAAAAGCTACTGGTGGATGCTTATGCTATAGTCGGAAGCATGAGACGTGGTGTTCTTTCACTTTTTTGTAGCCTTGCTCCCTATTATCTGCAGGGAAATGGAGCTCGCTCATGTAGACTCCAAACCGGTCAAGCAGTGGTCCACCTGCTGCGCTGCTTACAAACCGTGTAAAAGTTGCCAAGCTGCCTATCCATGGCAGTCTCGTCGTGGGTATGCTGGCACGGCTGGATACAGTAAACGAAAGTTAATATGTATCGGAGATAAGAAAGTCGGCCGTGGTGCGATTGGCCAATATCTCCGAGCACGCGAAAGTTTACTAGACATGACCGAGCGATCATAAGTATGTATCTCCGCTTTCACTTCGGTTTCGGGGACCCCACTCGAGCTTCCATCCTCTTCAACAATATTCAGGCACTCCACACTGCGATTAGAGGTTTTGCGAAAGATATGGCTGAGGGCCCTCGCTCACGTAAAAGACCCACTGTGTAGGTCGGTCGTGTCTTGGCGACTATAACCGGCACTAACCATATTCAGCTCCTGCACCCTCTGCCGCAGAAGAAAGATACGGTGTAACAGAGAGACGCCATGCAGCAACTGTATCAGGTCAAAGACGGGGTCTTGTGTATACGAGACTCAATCATCTCTAGATCAGAGGTTGGGTAAAAGAGCACCTGCATGCATTCAACCACAGCACGATGTACCAGGACCAATCGCCGGCTCCAACATACCTTCAGGAGTCTCGACTACAAGTAGCTCATCCTCTACAAAACACCCTACAGACGGCAGCAACTACGCTGCGTTTGAGCTGGAAGCCATGCGAATTCGCATCACTGAACTGGAAGATAAGTTATATCGTGCTAGTAGTGTTACCAACTCGCCGTTTTCGGACGCTGCTTCTACTCCAGCTTCGACACATTCCGTGCGGACTGTCAGCTGCCTGGCGACAACTCTAGATGTTCTTGAAGATACCCGGTCACCCAGCGGCACCTCCATCTCTCGGAGTGTCGCACATAAAAACCGTGTGTTTGGGCAAAGCCATTGGATGAACATTTTCGTCATGGTGCAAACCCCCATGCTTTACATCGAAGTGCACTCGATTGCTAACAATGTGCGTAGTTCCGCCAAATGCTTGAGATGATTGAGCCGCATCTTCGAGCCGGATCCATGAACTGTATCAATGACATACAACGAGCCAAGAAGCTTGCCCGTGTCATCAAAGCGAGTCGCTCTCCAGCCTGGCCTACTCAGCCGTGCAGAGACTTGCCGCCCAAGCCACTTTGCGACCAACTTGTTGCCGCATACCTTCGTACCATAGAGACACTATACCGGGTCTTACACGTGCCAAGCTTCCAGCGTGCATACGAAGACATATGGAGCACCGACACAGTTCCTAGCATGTCCTTTGTAGTGATGCTCAAGTTAGTCTTGGCAATCGGTGCCACCTTTTACGATGACAACATGTCCCTGCGGGCCGAAGCGATACGCTGGGTGTACGAAGCACAAACATGGCTGTCCTCGCCCTCATTCAAGTCGCAGCTTGGCATTCAATACTTGCAAAACAGCATCCTCCTGCTCTTTGCACGCGAACTTGTTGGAGTGGGCGAGGCCCTTGTATGGATTTCGCTGGGTGCCGTGTATCGTACAGCAGTCTATATTGGACTGCACAAAGATCCCTCCCATCTTCCTGCAATGACCACACTGGAGGCAGAAATGCGCCGACGGATCTGGAATACGGTACTTGAGTTATCGTTGCAGATGAGCATGATGTCTGGTGGGCCACCACTAATTTCCCAAGAAGAATACAGTACTGCGCCTCCAGGAAATTTTGACGACGAGGAACTTTTGAGGGCGGATCCCGTCGCGGCACACGACCAAGTCTTTACGCAAACGTCAGTGGCGATTGCTCTTCGGAAAACACTGCCGGTTCGGCTTGCGATACTCAAATTTTTGAACGAAATCGCTTCAAGTGGGACGTACGAAGAGACATTGCACATTGATGGAATGCTCAGAAGTGCGTCCAAGAACTTGCGCCGTACACTGCACGGCTACAGTGCTGGGGCGCATTCGCCGTCACACTTCACGCTGCAAGCAGTTGAGTTTATTATGCAGCGCTACACGAGCTGCCTCCACCTCCCCTTCTTCGCCTCTGGACTCACAGATCCAAGGTTCGCTTACTCACGAAAAGCCACGGTGGAATCGTCGCTCAAGATCTGCAATATAGCGCATCCGGTATGTGCGGGCAGTGTTTGCTCGGAAGGCGAGAGGGACCTAGATCGTCTATGTCGGTGTGGGTCGGGCTTCTTCCGGGAATATGCTTTCAATGCTTCGTTGTTCTTGACGAAAGAGTGGACCATGCGAGTGCAGGACGATGAAGAGGACGCAGACATGATGTCGAGCCCGCTGAGAGTCGCGGTTGAGCAGGCTACATCTTGGGCTTTGGACGCCAATCGAGCTGGCGAAACGGGCGTCAAGGGCTATCTTGTGCTGTGTCTCCACAAGGCATGGATCGACGCGACAAAACGTCGGGCCAACCGGTCGGATTTCCCAATGCTCTTGGTAGAAGCCTTGCGACGGGCCCTGGACGTGTGCGTCCCGCTGCTAGAGACGATAGCGAGCACCCAAGTGCAGTGTTTGAGCCCGTATGCCGCCAACGAGCTGGAGGCTGTTGGAGAAGGTGACTTTCAGTTTCCAGCCGAAGGTGCCGAGGATTGGGACACGGTGATGTGGGAAACGTTCAACATGGACGATATCGGGAGCTTTGACGCGTTCATGCCATGAAGCAAGTAAGTATGAGTATGGGCAGCCGGGTCAGGCAGATGTGGTGTGGTCTCGTGACGTGACGGCGGCTGTCATGGTTCCGAGGGGGCCAAGACGCAGGAGCATGACACGCGCCCCTGGCCGTGTCCCGCTTTCCAGCCGCCCGTCCATCCAACCGCCCGTAGCCATTGCGCCGCGCTGCATTCCAATGGCTACGGCGCCACGAGCAATTGACCATGTCTGGCAGCGCTTCGCACAACAATTGGTGCACACTCGAAATCTAAACATCGTCACGCTCACGCTGCTCGCCACGTCATCCATGTACTTAGACACACTACTAGTAGCGCCCAGCCAGGCACACTTGATCATAATCCTCCGAGCATCCTGACACACAAAGAGCCTCATGCACGCCCCAACATCCGGCGCTCCACGTCGCAGTGCTGTCAGAACAACCACGCATCATAGCCATTGTCGCCTCATAAATCACGTCCAAGTGGCCTGATTTTTCTTCCTTTCTTCGCTTCTCCCCTTGTCGTGTTTCTTGGTATACCTCAGGCAGCGGAACCAAAACCTCATCCAACCACTACTTCTCTTCTTTCTTTTGGGTCTATTCACTTCTACGAGGCGTGCCGGTCACATTTTTGCCATTACTATTTTCATAATACCCGACTTCCATTCATTCACTACCGACAATCGTTTCTTCGCCGGCCTCGCCACAACTCATTGTCAAACAACTCGACAAAGAAAAAAAAAGAATACAACAAAACCAAGAAGAAGAAGAAGAAGAAGACGAAGAAGAAGAAGAAGAAGAAGAAGAAGAAGAAGAAGAAAAAACACTCCAACGACGACATCGCCATCATGTACACCTCACTTTTTGAGCCGCTTCTTCTTCTCCTGTCCATCTTCCACTTGGCAGTTGCCTCTCCTTCAGCCAGAAATGTCATCATCCCAGGTCGCTTGAACAACGACCTGGACACCCGCCAAGTCTCCGTCACTCCTTCCCAGCAAGAACTCTGCCTCGACTATGAGCGCACGGCAAATCTATCCACTGCCGGCGCTAATGGATCCTACCGTACCGTCGTAATGCAAAAGGCAAACGTAGGCACTCTGACCAGTGCCGCCCTGATGAACGCAGCCATGGCCAAGTTGCCCGCCCTCACCGCCGACAGGGACTTGAACGCCCGCTGTGGAAATTGGACTGAGATTGCACTGGTCGAGGCTGAGAAGAACTTTACCCAGGGCATTGTGCTGCAGTTCACTACCGAAGGCCTGCCCGTTGGCATCAAGAACGGTCCTGAAGTAATAGTCATCGTAGCTCTGATTTGTCTGCTCTTCAGTGTCGTTTGGATCTTCGCAGAGTAAATGGAGCGAAGAGAGAGAGTGTGTGTGAGAGAGAGAGAGAGAGAAAAAATCTGGAGAGTCGGGGGAGTGTCAATATTGAATCAAGATAGTTGAGTTGTGATGGACATGGTGTATGGCCATCGCGGCGCTGTTACTATAGTAAGAGGAGAGACGAGTCAAGAATACCCGATCGTGCAATGTTTAAAGTATGGTGATTTGATCAAATCATCTTTCAATTCCTTCCTGCATCTTTTTAATGTTTTGGTACTGTTTGCGTGTGTGAACATTTTTCCTTTTCTTTGTTAGTAACCTGTAAATGCATCACCATGCGACACTGTATTTACTCGCAAACACAATCGATTTCAAGTATGGAATGGACAAATTCAGACCAGCGCTCCAATATCAAACTGAGTAAGAGGATTTTTTTAAAAAAAATATACTAGAGAAAATACTGTATGTACAAATCAACATCGTCTCACCACCATCAGGTCCAACTCATGTCCTGACAATAAGTATACAACCCGTCACTCCTCGTGGCACGCCCTAGTAGCTTAAAAGGTGACAACGCCGACACCAGCACTCTTGGCTACGATGCTGCAGACACTGGCCGCGGGGTCAACAGTGTACTTGTAGCTGGGCGTGAAAGAGCCCTGCTTGGTAATTTGAGTAGGGCTGTTGCTGAAAACATTGTTCTTCTCCGTTGCAAAGCCCTCCTCGTCAGAGTCAAGGTTGGTAACGACCGACTTGGCGACGTTGGTGAAGGAGTTGGACTCAACGAGCACTTGAGCGCCCATGCGCGAGTTGATGCCGGAAATGCCACCGTTGAAGCACGAGTTGTAGATGTGGCCTGTGCCGAAGCGGATGGAGGGCAGACGCGAGTTGACTGCGGTGAAGGAGTTGTGGTGGTATGTCACGCGCAGCTTGCCCTTGTCTACTGACCCGTTGTTGTCGGAGTGACCGACAAGGGAACCCTTCCACTAGCGAGTCTGTTAGCATCCCTTCTACCGATATCATTTATTCTATAGTAAAGAAGAACTTACGTGGTCGTGGAACTTGTTCCATGAGAAAGTCAAAAAGTCGGACCCAGATTTTGCGTCCAAGAGACCATCGTACTTGTCCTTGTCGCCGGTGATGCCGACGCTGGAAAAATCATTGTGGTCGATCCAGACCTTGGTGGTCCCCTCGATATCGATGAGGTCCTTGCCCTCGGGAGCACGGTAAAACTTCAGGTTGCGGACAATGATGTTGGAAGTCTTGTAAAAGCGGAAACCACCATCGGTGATTCCGGCATCCTTGCCCACACCAAGGATGGAGGTGCCGGGGACATTGAAGCGGACTATGCCGCAGCCGGTGAGCGTACCCTGAATCTTGATGACGCCTCCGACCTTGGCGGCAGCAGTCAGGCCAGCGCAGTTGGTGACGGTGGTACCGGCTCCGCTTCCTCCTCCTGTGGTGCCAGCACCAAAACCAACAAGCTCATCAACGGCGGCAGCGCTCTTCTCCACGGGGGCGCCATAGGCGGTGGAAGCAGCTGTCAAAGCCACAGTGGCGACCTCGAAGAAACGCATCGTGATGTCTTTATGGGTAATGGAATAAGAAGCGCACGAGAAAGGATTGATACAGGATGTAAAGATCGACTGGCAAAAAAAGGCTTGAGATATGTACAAGGATCCAGCGGTTATGCCAAACGAACCTACTGAAAAAAGGGATAGAGGGCAGCTACAACATTTGTATTTTTATAGCAAAACCATTTGATATATCATGACCTATATCATTTAAGATTAACAGAGCAGACGCCGTGCAAACTGTGGAGCAGCAATTAACTCATCGGGGCTCCCCAATGAGCAGTTTCTCCGCAAGCATACGAGTTCAAGCTTGGCTTTTGGGGGAGGACCTTTTGGCAACCGCCAATATCCACCAAGCACGTCAAGCCATGGCGGTCTCGTGTGTATCCATTTGATGGAATTCTAGAAGCCTAGTTCGCTTGGAAACCTGGAGTACATGTCCAGGGATAATGGGGGCGTTCTCTTTCAAAAGCCGACCCTTCTCAATAGGTGCGTGAGTGGGATGCCGTTTCTGTTAGCTTGTTTCCGAAAGATTCCTAGAGTAGGAAGGTAATCTAGCAGTTAGAGGTGTCGCCAATCGACCATGCTGTTAAGAAATCTTGGCTGCGCCTTGACGACAAAAGAACCACCAATGGGAGAAACTCGGAAATGAAGATCGCCATTCCAGACCAGTGGACGAGATGGAGGTCGTTGTCATTTGGGGTATTTGGGTAACGACGAACAGTGGATGGAATAATGTGGTGGGGGCGTGAACAATGGAATGTGGTGCAACAGGTTGACTGCATTCCTGTGGTGGGAAAGATGGAGAAATTGCAAGTCAGTGTAGAGGTGCCGGACGGGCCAACGCCGCGGACGGGCCAACGCCGGATTTTCCCTGCTAACACTATCACAAACTTGAAGCTGTAGAGCTCTACACAAAAGCTATTATCACGAGAAATCTTAGCGTAGTAATCTAGTAGTATTATTTATTTAATCTATCTACTAATATTTAACTAGTAGCTTAATAGGGCGGCCTGAACGCGAGCGCGGTGATAGTGGTGCAGCTGATCGATTGGCTAGCTCTACACCACCACCACTACCACCAACGATAATATTTTTTGATACTAGCTTTGTACGGCGCTTAGATCTAGACTTCTTACCTATCTTAGAGATCTTAATGGCTTTTTAAAGTCGTTTGTGGGCGGCTTGGCGGGCTATCCAGTGGGTAGCTACTTTAGCTTTCTGCTGTTACAAGTAACAAGAAGGATTCTCTCCTTGACAAGTGACGAGATGGCTGAAGGCCTATGGACGCCCACGTCAGAAGGTAATGATCATCGCGGGGCTAGGTCACGTGATGTGCCATCCCGCCAAGAGCAACCATCCAAGGGATGGCAGGA